>NC_134817.1:36504599-36507099 GCF_046742065.1 Oratosquilla oratoria | reverse complement strand
TCTCCTTCTTCCTCTTCTTCTTTTTCTTCTTCTTCTTCTTCTTCGTCGTCGTCGTCTTCTTCGTCGGCTTCTTCTTCTTCTTCCTCTTCTTCGTCGTTGTCGTCTTCGTCATCCCTGCAACTGCCCAGTCATTACGACGAAACCCTTTGCACATCCATCAGGGTATCCTGATTACATGCCATCCATCCGTTCATCCATCCTAGTAGAGACTTAGCTTGCTCCCATACATCTTATCATTCCCTTTTATTTTCTTTAAAAAAAAAAAAAAAAAAAAAAAAAACCCGAAGAAATCTTCCCCTCAACCTCCCACGTACTTTACTTTGATTTACTTCTTTATCATTTTTACTTTTTCAATCTAATTTGCTTTTCTATTCCTTCATATTTTACCTAATCCATACTTTAACTCTTGATGAACTATTGACAGCTTATACACGTGTTTTGGTTGTCGCCAAGCGATTTTATTCAAACAAGGAAATATTCTGCTCAGCGTAATGGTTAAATGTCATGATATGTTGGCTAACCTTTTCAATTCTTTTTCTAAACTAGCGCTAGGTGGTTTTGCTCACATGGAAAGAGGTTTATTTGACCGACACGAAATCCCCTTCCTTACCGTGTGATACTTTTCTTTCTATCTATCCTGTCGCCAGGCTATTTTATTAATGATAAAGGTGTCCAAAGGCCTTTTGCTGGGGAGAGAATATTGACCACCATATGTCAATACAGTGATCCTATGCCCAGATACTACAGAGGAACTTTGTCTAGGGTCTGGGATTTTCTCTCTCTCTCTCTCTCTCTCTCTCTCTCTCTCTCTCTCTCTCTCTCTCTCACTCTCACTCTCCCCTTTCCCTCCTCTCTCTCTTTTTAAGCCTGTACTCGGATTTGCCCAAACAAGCAAAATCATTGTCACAGAGGAACCAATTAAGCAAAATTTTTCCAGCATCCCTTTGTGTCATTACTTTTTGGTTTCAAGGCAAACTTTAATAGTTTCTTTGGACAATACTTCTTGGGCAGTTTTCGTCTCCTTAAGTGCACCAATTCTCTGATGGAAATTCCTGCAACTTCGACATAATTCTTCACAGAGGCTTTTCCACTCTTCTCCCACGATCTGTATGCCCAGATCTCCCTTTCCTCCGATTGGTCAATGGACAATTACAAGAGAGGCAATTCTCGGACAATTAATACCCCCCGCTTACCACCATCTTACCCGGTCCCCCAGGAAGCTTGGATTTAAACTAAACGCGTTTCCAATTCCATACTCTCCCTCCACCCCCTCACCCACCGCCCTACTCTCCCTTCCAACCACCACCTACTCCATTTCCAATCCCATCCCATGCTCCCAATCCCAATTCACCATCAAAGAACCCAATCAAAACTTGCTCTCCGCACCCACCGAGTACTCTGCATCCCATCTTCTCCCACTCTCGTCCCACAGAAGAGACTCCCACTGCCCAGTCTCCCTCTTGAATCCCACTTGGGAGTTTCGTTTCGTCTCTTCAGCGGTTTCCTTCGATTTCTTACGAAAACCGATTTCATAACCTAACCGAAATAAGGTGCAGAGGCACACAAACCCATAAAAAATCTTGAACCTTTCTGGATGAATTCTGGGATGAAATATACATACACATATGCACGAACACACACACACACACACACACACACACACACACACACACACAATATATATATATATATATATATATCTATATATATATATATATATATATGCGAAAAAACACAGGAGAAATTCAAAGTGTAGACGGTAAGATCTTTCGTATACATCTTTACATATATACATATATGCACATACATAATACATATATAATGTATACATAAATACATGAACATTTATGTATGTATAAGTGTGTGTGTGTGTGTGTGTGTGTGTGTGTGTGTGTGTGTGTGTGTGTGTGTATAGTCTCCATTTTGCATATGTTCCTACCTCCCCGTTTCAGCTACAGGATACATCACGGTTTCCAATATCAGTAATAGTAGGAATCACCGACGGGTACCTGCCGAAAGCGGTCCTGCAGGATGTGCGTCGGAGAGATTCACCTCCCCGTTGCCTGTTTTCAAGATATCCTCGCCTCCTTCTCGAGGTGCAGCCCCGAGAGGCTGACACTCGCTCTCACTCCATCGGCTTTCCATACAATGAGATTCAACAATCGGTGACTGGTCCCAGCTAATATGAGAAGACTTGAGGATCGTTGGCGCATGTTGTGGGGCTGTGGGTATCCCATTATGTGAAACCGGAAGCACCAATGAACATGATTAAAGAGACACTTTACGAAGTTAAACACACAAAAAACAATCCTACTATTTAAAACAAGAACAGAAACATTGAAACTTTAAACACTGAAGCAGCCTGAGAGAAAAAGAGAAAAAGAGGTCCCAGGATGCATTAATGCGGGCGTCCACTTTCATGAAAAACATTACTTTTGCCCAGAGTACTAATGCACTTACTCCATTAGCGACAAGTACCTCAGATTTATGAAATTACGAA
>NC_134817.1:36484599-36499599 GCF_046742065.1 Oratosquilla oratoria | reverse complement strand
CACTTTTTCCATAAAAATTATTTCAATAAAAAGATCAATACCTGCGACCCAAAGCTCACTTAACCTAACCTAACCTCGAAGTGAAACAATAAAGGAAAAGAAATATTGAAAAAAAAAAAAAAAATCTATCAGTACCTATGACTAAACCTAACCTAACCTAACCTAACTCCGTATCGTTCTGCCCTTCTCCACTGTTTCCACCTTGCAACCCAAAGCTTCACCTTGAGCTGTGTAAGCTCTTCTTTCAAGATGCAGCGAAGTAGAGATCGTCTCTGCTTCCCGGCCGGAGATACGCAAAGAAACGGCCGCCAGCTGTCAGGACGTAGATTTGACTTCGAGATAGGTAGAGCCAACTTCGCCAAGCGCGTAGTCAATGAATGGGACTGACTTCCCGTGATGGAGACGAAGGTTGAGTCTCGAATTTATTTATTTTTTATTTTTTATATTATTTGTTTTATTTTCATCTTTTTTACCTCGTTATGGAGCAAAAGCACATACTGATATTCCTACTTTGCAACTGTAACACAGTGTTACCATGATACGTTCATTATTTATTTGAGGTTTAACCTTACTTCGGTTAATTCTTTCATGTGTATCTTCAAATCGTGCTTAATCTGGTTTCAGTCAGACGGCTCCATTCAGCTGGAGGAAACCCCTTCAGGCTTCAGACCATAGATATTATCACCATCATCAGCCTTATCTTTACCACCACCAATTACCACCATCCCTGCCACATGACCACCACTATAATTGCCACAATCACATTCACTAACCCTATCTCCCCGAGCACCACCACTACTGCCATTTCCATTATCACCACTTCCACCATTATTCCACCTTCACCACCTCTATCACCACCACCACCTCCACCATTATCACCACTTTCACCACCTCTATCGCCACCACCACTTTCGCCAGCATCACCATTATCACCACCTTCACCACCTCCATCACCACCACCACCACCATTACCATTATCACCACCTTCCCCACCTCTATCATCAGCACCTCCTGCCACCATCATCATTATCACCACCTTTACCACCTCTGTCACCACTACCACCACCTCCGCCACCATCACCATCATTACTACTGCCACAACTATCACCACCACCCCCAAAACCACAACCCATTTACTACCATTACCTTCATCATGGCCATCACTATTATCACCATCACCTCTTCTTTTATCACCACCACTCCCATACACACCACCTGCGCTTCTGTACTCTGCCACATCACTTCCCTGACCAGTTCTGGCTAAGGGGTCAACCCCCGTCCCCATATAAGGGCATCTCTGCACTGGGAGGAGTCCCAACGGCAGGGGAAGCAAGCAACCTCATTTCCTTGATTTATCTATTCGTTTATTTGTTCGTCTGTCTTTCACCAGTTGTATCACTGTAGCATGGGGCAGTTGTGTTGTTTCAAAAGTCATGGGGATTTTATTCAGCAGAGAGTAAACCCAGGATTTTTCTTTTTTCACCAGCTTCAATACTGTGGTGTGAGAGGAGAGATTTTTCATTTACTAAGAGATTTCATTCACTACAACAATTCGTTTCAAAAGTTTTCTTTAATTAAATGTCAAGATTCTATTCAATTAAGAAACCTTCATCATCATCTTTTCGCTTTATTGGCGAATTTTACGAATATCGGGCAATTTTATTCAGATCAGCGGAGGTTCTCTTGTTGATGGGGTTAAAGACCTTGTTCCCATCCCTGTGGGACACCGCTACTGACCCAGATGAACAAGATGGCATGACCATGAACTTCAGGTCCGGCTGACATCATACGAGATTATACAGCTGATCTATGGGTTCTGGAAGATAGAGGACATCCTCGGCTCATCAAGAACCATTTGCGTCAGATGAGTTTTATTCAGGTTAGGTGATGCTCCCAACTCTTCCCTCCACTCTACTCTCCTCCTAGCTGAGTAAGGACGTCTGATGGTAACCGGTGGGTGCGCGTACACACACACACACACACACACACACACACACACACACACACACACACACACACACACACACACACACACAACGCATTAGCCTTCCATAGTCTTTATCTCAGAACTCTTTTCCTAGCCTCTATACCTTCTTCAATGAATAAGAAGCACCAAATTCTCCATCTCCCCACCTCGATAAACACGAACCACTCTCCTTGCTCCTCTTCCAGCCATCACTTTCATCGTTCTCTATCACTTCCTTTTATCACTCTCTTTATCTTTGACCAGATTCTCTTTATTACTCGCTTTCTCTAAAAGCAGATTCTCTTTCCGGGCCGAAGACTCTCTTTTCGAGGTCTTTCCAACACAGCCACGGACTCTACAGTTTCTGGACCAAAGACAATTTTACTCACCTCAGGGTAAGGACATGACATGAAGGGGTCTTACCACTGGCCTAAATCCAGCATGGGGCCGTTCACCAGGTGAATAAAACTGTCTGTTATGAACTAAGACTGAAATCTTTTAAATGGGTTTCAGTATTGAAGCGGCTGGAACCCCAAAGAACTCCAAATTCCGTCCCCCACGCTTATCCGCTTCGAGACAATAATCGGGATGGGTTTGAACTTCTCTCTTACCGAGGAATGGAGGAAAGGGGGGGGGGGAGAGGGGGTATAAGAACATAAGAGCCTGGTGGCACTTAGAACCTAAGGGAAAGGGTGCCCATCCAATACGCAGGTTAGGTGATGTTCTTCGGCGCCATCAAAACTGTCTTCCTGTTCTCTCTCTTTCTCTCTCTCTCGCTCGCTCTCTAGTCCCCAACCCTCTCTCCTTCTCATAATTGAATTCCTCCATTCCTCTGCCCTTACTCCCTCATTCCCTCTACCATACCTTCACTCCACAGATATTTCTCTTCTCACTCTCTCTACCTCATTCCACCACCTAGTCAGCTTCCCCTCTTCATCCCCTTCCATCTCCTCCTCCTCTTCCTCTTCCATCTCTTCCTCTTCTATAACTTCAACAATAAAATTGCATCCAGACTGCCTTCCGATACCGTCTAGGCCTCAACTACGAATTATCAAAAATCACCTAATAGGGGGTTTCATCCGCCGGGCCCCATTCTTCACGGCCGCGGCTGCCTGGGACCCCATAACCTTCCCCCATTAATGTCTCCGCACCTCTCCATTACCGGGTCTGATCCAAACGCGGTATACGATCGAAGAGCCTGGCCAGGAACTTCCCAACTGTAGTCGAGATGGCGACCTTTATGTTCCAACTGCAGTTGAGATGGCGACCTTTATGTAAGGACACGGTTCGGTAAGGTCATTTTAGGTTATGTTAGGTTTGGTTAGGTTAGATTAGGTTAATTTTGATTAGGTTGAATATATTTCGCGGTAATTCGATGAGTATATTCTTTAGTCTGACAAACAAATTAGCTCTGAAGTAACGATAACAATAATCATTAATTTCATTAGTTAAGTGTAGGTTAGGTCTGTTCAGCTTAGACTAGGTTAGGTTAGGTTTGATTAGATTGAACAAATTTTCCCGTAATTAAACTTCACGAGGAAATGGGTGAACATATTTTTAACTTAAAATTTCTAGCCAGCTGCAAGATAACGCACGAATAAATGATCTGCTTCCGCAAAGTCATCCCCAGGTAATATGTGTGTGTGTGTGTGTGTGTGTGTGTGTGTGTGTGTGTGTGTGTGTGTGTGTGTATGCGTGTGTGTGTACACTAACATATGTATGTACATGTATATATATGCTTACATATATATATGTATATGTATGTGTGTATATATATATCATATATATGTATATATACAGTATTATATATATATATATATGTATATGTATGTATATATATATAGTATATATATATATATAATGTATATATATATACAGTATATATTATATATATATTATATATATATATATATTATATATATATATATACCCAAAGCGCCTTTCCACCTTATAAACAGAAAAATGAAGAAGTAAAGATATTAATAAAACGCAGGAATAAGATATACAAATAAATACACATAAATAACTGAATAAATACTAGAAATGATAATGTTTAGATAAAGAGGTACTTAATAGATAACTAAAAGAATAAACAAGTAAAGGAATTATTAATAAAGAAATATTTATAAAAAAAATTAATCCATTAATAAACACAATACTCAAGACCTGACCTTATCTTCTCACCCAGCGCCCAATAGGACGTCCATCGTCCACTACGTCCGGAGACCTTATCGACTTCGGTGACAGGGTTGAGTTCTGGGGAGGTACCAGTACCTCCCCAGCCCCACCTCCTCAAAAAAAAAAAAAAAAAAAAAAAAAAAAAAAAAATATGGACGGAATCTATATACGACTAGTGGGACCGAAACACCATGTCCAGTTAATCTAAAGAAACCAATTTTTTTTTTCACAGTTTAGCCGGTTCTTGCTCTAAAATTCACATTTTTCTTAAGTATTAGCTTGCGTAATGGAAAAAAGAAAGTAAAGAAGAAGCTTAGTGCAAGTCAGGGAAATTTGAGAATTACAGAATAAAAAATGGCATGTATTAGGACATAATCTTCGCCTCATTTATATATTGTGAATGCATTGTGACTCTACTACAACGGAATAGAAAAGAGTAATCTATATATTACAAGTCAACCAAACCTACTGTCGATTTTTTTTTAATGAAAACGGCTTAACGAAACCTCACGAGAATTGACTTACACATTCAGGATACGAAACTTACAAACCTATCAAAAAATGTATGAACAATGCGTCATTAAAAACGTTTAATAGCTTCAGTTTATTCACAAACGTTTCACAATACTGCTAACCATGACAACAGCTCACCATACATGATGACAAACGTAAGAAGATACATAATTGGGCGTTGCTGTGGAGCTCCCATGGGTCATTTGGCTGGTTGCTATTCTTGTTCTTCTTAGCCCTTTATACATACACATACACACACACACACACGGTGGCGGAGTTGGTAGAGCGCTGTAGTGGGAAGTACGGTAGTGCTCGCAGTACCCAGTTCGAATCCTGCCCAGGGCCAAAATTATTTCGGTATCGCTGTGCTTCGGGTCGTTACTCTGACTCTCGTGGGCGGGGAGTTGGGTGTGTGTGTGTGTGTGTGAAAGGTCATAGCATTACCCATAGATCGGTCATACGAGCTCTGAGCTCTCTTCTGGGAAGGAAATAGCTGTCGATCACGAGTACAACACGTGATCCAAAAAGACCAAGGTGAATACACACATACACAAACACACGCACATACACACACACACACATATATATATGGATTAAACAATTGGGACTCGAACCCTTGACTGTGCGTCGTTTTATCATAAGACAAGAACGCTGCTGATGGCGCTACGATGGACATCTACTCTAGAAGGACCATTTCAGAACATCCACTACATTCCCCGGTGCCAAGACGGGCAGCGCGATGTGCAGACTTGGACTGGGAACCCAATCTTAGAACCTTACTCGAACCCAGGCTAAACAACATTCAGAAATATCCAAGATTCGTAACGCAACGTTCCGAAACCTAGAAAACGACGTATACATCTTCAGGGATGTTTTCTCCCGACATGCGTTTTCGTTCCCAATATTGGAGAGTTCCGAATTCCTGAGAGCTTCTCCAAACGAGAGCACTCTCTGGAACTCGGCTGCAGCGCTGCACCCTTCGTCCGCAGTGGAAATAATTCAATTACCAGGTCACAAACGCACACCCTCCACACAATCGCCTCCTCTGCAGTGAGTGTCCAGCAAGCAGTTGAAGACCCACAACAAAAATTGAAATAAAAATATATGTAAGTAAACAATAATAAAACAAAATAGAATTAGAATGAGATAAAATAAATGAATGAATAATAATGATGATAATAATAATAATAATAATAATAATAACAATAATAATAACAATAATAATGATAATAATGATAATAATAATAATAATAATAATAATAATAATAATAATAACATAACAATAACAATAATAATAATTATATGATAATAATGATTACATAATAACAATAACAATAATAATAATAATTACAATAACAATAAATTGAAAATAAAGAATTTTACCTAGTATGAGGATGTTCCCTATCGCCGTAAAGCAGGGGAGGGGTTGGGTCCCTCAACTGAATAAAAACCACCTGACGGCAATGAAGGAGATTAAGGAAAAGACTGTATTTGGTAACTGAAAACTAACGCTTAAGGACAATATCATGGGACCACAGAGGTAGTAAAGGATATTTAAAGAGGGAAGAAGAATGGAGGAAATGTAAAGTATATACTTATTACTAGAATTCCCTTTCGTCCTTTACATAGGGGACGGCCGTATAAGGCTTTTTTTTTTTTTTTTTTTTTTTTCCCCTGCTTTATACCTAGTGGATGGAGGGTCACCCCCTCACCCCCGCCACACTTCTCGGCTCAAAGGCAATGCAACAAGACGTAGTACTTTTACAGTAGACCCCAACAACCAGGTCTGCTTTACTTCGTCGCTTCGTTAAATGGCGACAACCCTCCCTCCCTTCACCCACTCGATGAATTTATGTAACAAAGAAGGGGAAGATCCCTTCAGGCCGCGTCATTTAGTCATCTATTTACAACCACTCACCATTCACTCTTATCTTAGGTACTCTCTCTCTCTCTCTCTCTCTCTCTCTCTCTCTCTCTCTCCCTTGTACCCAAGGCTCCCATCACTACGTTCGTTCACCTCATTCTCGGGCATCCCCTCAGCTTCTTTCCATCCACACTAGTGCTTTTCACGCCTTTATTGATTTATTTTTTATTTATTCATTTTTTTTTTTATCTTTATTATATTTTATTGGGGGGCTATCCACACTACTGCTTTTCACACCTTTATTCATTTTTTTTATTTTGGTGCCCAAACCATCCTAGTATTCTTTCACCAACCCTATCTGCCAACTCTCCTTCCAGTCATGCTCTCAGTCTCACCTTCACATTTCTCACTCTATACAAATGTTTCACTGTTATATTGCTAATCTTTCCTCGTTCATTCTTTTCATGTGCCCAAACCATCCTAGTATTCTTTCATCAACCCTATTTGCCAACTCTCTTTACAACCCTGCTCTCCGTCTCACCTTCACATTTCTCACTCTATCCATCCTCGTAACTCCCACCATTCTTATGAAATTTTATCTCAAACAAGTTGAAGTTTTTCCTTTCCAGCTTTTTCAGATTCAGAATCTCTGCTCTACACTTGGATGCATGTATAAAGGTTCCTTCGAGAAGTTTTCTTCTTTTCGTTCTTTAGAGATCAAGGCGGGTTCCCTGCATGCAGCGTCCCTGCAAGATGGACAGCGAAGCTATTTTAAAAACCCGTCAACCCCTTCACCTCCATTAGGAGGTGGAGCCCTTAGAGGTAGACAGTCGATCTCCGGAATAAGCCTAAGATTCTCATGAATTTCAAAGAAAGAAAGATGTGTATACATCCATCCCAGAAGGCAGCATTGAAACCTTTGTGTATTGTCGGCACAGCGTCACTGCAAACAAGCCGTGGATATGATCCCAACAATAAACAATTCAAAAACCACTGCAAGACTGGATTCTTTCCCGACCAAATAACAGCTACGTGTTCAAGAGGTAGTGGCGGTGGTGGTGATGGTGGTTGTGGTTGTGGTGGTAGTGGTGTTGACACAGACGTTGTCAACGGCGTCGACGTTGGTGTTAGGTTTAGGATTGGTGTTGGGGCTGGTGTTCCTGATCCTGATTATTTGTTACTGGTGTTGGTGTTGTCATTGGTGTTGATGCTGGCGTTGGTACTGGGGTTAGATTTGTGGTGTTAGAGTATAAGTGAGATTGTATGAGAATGACAGTCGCCGACAAAGTCTATCAAAATAAACGCCAAGTGTGAGCACAGCGTCTTCATTGGTGAGACGTTTCGCTATCGAGATTAAATCGCACTCAACTCCCGAGTCCTCCTCTCCAATACTTTTGGAGTCACAAGAAGTTCACTTCTCGGCCATACTATCACATTTCTGTGGCCACTTGCCGCCTACGATCGTCGACTGTAACGCAACTTCTCTTCAACTTTTTCTATAACAAGTTTTTTTTTTCCGTATCAGATACTTAAAACTTTGACATAATCTCACTTCGCGCTCATTTTCCTCTTGTCCTCTGTGAAGACAGGCTGACAGGAACCTCCTACATGATTTTTGCTTTCAGAACGACGGAAATGAAGAAAATAGAAACAACGTACACTAAAATGAAATTAAACATAACGAATAAAGTAGGTAGTAAATAAATACTAAATAGATAGGGAAGAATGAATAAATTAATATCAACATGTATAATGATTATAAAATTGGCTTTCACAACGAAAAAGAAAAAAAAATGCAACACACTAAATGAAATATTAAAAAAATCTGAAAACAAATATGTATATACACATAAACATATATATATGACTAAACAAGTAATTAATCAAACAACGAATAAGAAAATGAATATACAAATGCAAATATCAATGCTCATCTCATAGGGAAATAAAGAAAAAATATAGATATTAATCAGAGAAAAGTAATCTAAGAAATAAAACCTAATACGAAGATGATGTAGGAAAGGGAGAAAGCAAGACCTTAATTGGAATCAAACCAGTTTTTAATTCCATTATCAATCCCCTGTGCTCAAGGGGATTCAACTTGTGATATATATAAAGTATATACAATCATAAATTATATATTATATACATATATATATATATATATATATATATATATATATATATATATATATATATATTGATTAATGACCCATTTAACGTTGCGAACTTCCCCTGTCAGGACGCTATGACGGCGGTACCCCCTATAGAGGACTTTGTAGTGTAGAATTTCATGATCCATGCCCTTGGTCCAACTTGTTGGTGGCAGAGTTCGAAGTGCGATCACCTCGACCTCCTCCGCAAGTAGCGACGCTCTAACCCGCTCGGCTGGTGGGTCCATATATATATATATATGTATATATATATATGTGTGTGTGTGTGTGTGTGTGTGTGTGTGTGTACGCGCACGCACACACACACACACACGCGCGCACAAACACACACACACGCACAAACAGTTAGGGTCACTAACTCATTGCCTAGCAAAGACAAGCTCCTCACCCTTGGTAGAAAGGGTTACCTCTTTGCAATCTGACTGAGCAAACTAAGCTGCTTTAGCACTCCTAATCATCCTTTTCAATCTCGTGAACACAAAAGCGGTAAAAAATCTCTTCTCAGGTTTCCTCCAAGTTAGTCTTTGGTTTAAAATGGTACGATGGAGGTCAACCACTCTCAGTTGACATATGAATGCACACACATCTACAGACACATGTACACACACACACACATGTACACACACACACACATGTACACACACACACACAATGTACACACACACACACACACACAATGTACACACACACATACACTCACACACGTATACACTCACATACACACACACACGCATACACACACACTCACACACGCATACACACACATAAACACACAAAGACATAAACGTGCACACACATACGCATACACACACACACACACACACACACACACACAGAAACACACACACACACGCACACACAAATACGTAAACGCACGCGAACACACACACACACGCACACACACACACACACACACACACACACACACAGGAACACACATACACACACAGACATAAACGCGCGCACACACACACACACACGCAAACACACAAACGCGCGCATACACACACAAAAACACAAACGCATACACGCACATGTACACGAACTTGTCCCTATACGTACATACACAAACATTCCTCCAAACGTTTATATATATATATATATATATATATATATATATATATATATTTATATAAACAGTACTCAGCTTAACACTCTCGTTGTACGACATTATTTTCATTCGAGGCGATTACAGTGTCAAGGACAGCGCCCGGAGAACAGAAATATTGAAATGGAATATTAATTAGGAAGTGCGGAGGAATGGAACGGACGCCAAGAGGCGCCAGCATAAGCTCGGCACATTCACAATTGCCCTTAGTGTTATGATAGCCCATGGTAAAAGGCCCATGGGCCACATTAGCACAGGTGTAAGGAAGTGATTGTGGTAAAATCCCAGAGACTTGAGGGCTGTATGATTAACGTTATGTTAAAACAATGGAGAGTTAACATTCCATTTTTTATAACTTGGCGGAGATTTTCCTTCCTGTTGTTGCCAGATGGTTGGTTTATAGTTTCCGATTTCAATGAATATAAGTTTTTTATGTGTGTTTTTTTTTGTATGTACGTATGTGTGTGTGTGTGTGTGTGTGTGTGTGTGTGTGTGTGTGTGTGTGTGTGTGTGTGTGTCTGTGTGTGCGCGCGTTTATGTATATTATTTTTATTAATGCATTTCGTCAAGGCTTTCACTAAGTCAGATAATATACATATTAACCTTAACTTATATCTGTTAAGATACAATGAAGAGACTACAGAAGAGACTTATGGCCAAATCCTGATAGATATTCTTGGCCATGCGAAGATTAAGAAGTGCAGAGGCCAGGAGGGAATGAGCATGAAGAGAAGGAGGAAGAGGAAGAAGAAGAGAGAGGCGAAGAAAAGAAAAAAGAGGAAGAGAAGGAAGTGAAGAAAGAGGAGGGAGTGGGGAAGGTGGAAGTGAAGGACGAGGAGAAAGTGGAGGATATGTGGAAGTGAAGGAAGAGGAGGAGGAGGAGGTGAATAAAGAGGAACAGGAAGAGAAGATCTAGGAAGTGGAGGAGCTGGAGTAGGAGAAGCAGTAACTAAAAGAGGAGATAGAGGAAGAAGAAAAGGAGGAGGAGGAGGAGGAGGGGAGGGAGAAGCAGGAGGAGAAAGAGGAAGAGGAAGAGGAAAAGGAGGAGGAGGAAAAAGAGGAGTAGAAGTAGAGGAGTATAAGAGGAGGAGGAGAAGGAGGAGGAGAAAGGGGAAGAGGAAAAGGAGGAGGAGGAAAAAGAGGAGTAGAAGAGGAGGGGTATAAGAGGAGGAGGAGGAGGAGGAGGAGGAGGAGAAAGAGGAAAAAGAGGAGGAGGAGGAGTAGACGAGGGGGAGGGGGGTAATAGGTGACATAAATCGGAGAACATGTGGAAGGTGTATAGGTCTGAAAATGTACAAGAAACTGCAAGAATGTTCAGGTCTTTGACTTCAGAGGGGCGTGTCCGGCCGACCCGCCGCAGACTCTGAACAATCCCAAGACGAGATCGAAATCTTCTGGTTCGGTTCCAAGAGAACAAACCAGGCAGCTCGTATAACAAAAGAACAAATAACTCTGACGAGGTGGAGGAAGAAGGATGGCATCCAAGAAGAAGAAGAAGAAGAAGAAGAAGAAGGGGGAGAAGAAGAAAAGAAAGAAAAAAAAGGAAAAAAAAAGAGAGAGAAATGACACCTGAACAGACTAAGAATAGAAAGGCGTTTTTGTTAAGATAATCATTTGGTATCTGTCTCACGGTGAATACAGGGAAGAAAGGTGGGAGGGGAGGAGGAGAGAACCAAGGCGATGAAGTGAAGGTGAGACAAGGCGGTTGAGATATCAGGAGGTGACTGGAGAAAGAGAAAAGATATAGAGAGTAGGGGTATAGAGAGAGAGAAAGAGAAAGATCAGAAACGACAACGTAGGCCAGACTTGTTGGTAATATATATATATGTGTATATATACATATATATATATATATATATATATACTTACATTTATATATACATATACATATATAAACACACACACACACACACACACACACACACACACATATATATATTATATATATATATATATATATATATATATATATATATATATATATAACAAATGGAATAAAACTAAACAAATTGAAGATAACATAAATCACGGTGGCAAAAGAACGAAGATGAAGAAAGGGCCATATTGCTAATGGTTCTTTTACGTGTATTACGAGATGTTAATGGTAGCACACGGAGGAATGGCCTTGCAATTAGGTCCTGTAATGTTTTTGATAATGATGATGCCTACAGTATTTGTCAAAAGTATACTGTACCAATGGAAACGCCTACTGCAGAGTTATAGACATGTCTGTAATACATAAACACACGCGCACATACACACAATCTATATATATATATATATATATATATATATATATATATATATATATATATATATATATATATATATATATATATAACATATATATATAAATATATGTATATACATTATATAATATATATATACATATATATAATATATATATATATACAGTATATATATACGCATATGTACATACATTCATAAATGTATGAAGGTGAAGAGCATACGCCACGAGGCGCATAACTGCGACCAAATCCGCCTCCTTTGCTTAATGCACTTGAACTGTTGGAGTAGGTCACAGTCACTATTGGGAATCGGAGAGGAGTGCGGGACTCGAACCCGCGACTGGGAAGATGCAAAACCAGCACTCTTCCGATTGCGGCATCAGAACGCATATAGATATGAATACATATGTATAGATACGCGCGCGCGTGGACACACACACACATAAACACACATAAACACACACACACACACACACACATAGTGGGAGTGCCAGCTCTACACTCCTTAGCGAGTTCTGAAACTCGTTTCACCGTTCATATAAAGAAAAAGAAGAAGAAGAAAAAAAAATGACACAAGAAACGCTCATCTCATTAAGCACCCAAAGTACAGTTTGCCGATTGACTGTACAGTGATGGATTGTGAACACAAACGCTCTAATCTGATGATTCTAGACTCGGTACTTAGACATGACGTCATTACCTGGAAAGATTCAGCTCGTCCACACATAAATATAGTTCCATTTATATTCATTATCATTTAATAATAATTCGTACAAAGACTTATTGTTGTAAATACTCTTAATCTATAGAAAATGAGACATGAAAATATGTGGGTCATTACACTTTGTGTAGTTGTAAATGATGTATAATATACACCATGTTAATGTGTCATGTTACAAATTCATTCTGATGTTTTCTAAACACTTTGGTTTTTCTAGAAAGCATTCTGACTCCTATTAGACTTTCCATACGACTTATCTAGAAAATATGGGTGTATTTCTATGACCTATGGACCAACTAGTTGTTAAAGAAATCTATGGGAGGGATGTGTTTAAGGTTTAGAGGTACATAATTTGTTTTAATAATCTGATTGTTTTGAACACCCAACATCCGACAAACGTTTCATAAATGATAATGTTCATTGACCTTTTTTTTTTTTTTTTTTAAGACTTAAAAAAACTGCTGACAGCGCTGTTTAGTCCCGAGGAAGTCAAAGGTTTGACTGTACTCAATGGATCATGTCCTTTACTTGAGAAAAAAGAAAAATATGAAGAAGGCGAAGAAGAAGAAGAAGAAGAGGAAGAAGAAGGCGAAGAAGAAGAAGAAGAAGAAGAAAAGGAAGACGAAGAAGAAGAAAAGAAGAAGAAGAAAAAGAATAAGAAGAATAATGTCCTGAGGTGAAAGGTGAAAGAGTGGCTGATGCGACAGGTCATATATTTCTGGCTGGTGGAGAGTTCGCTGGAGCTAATTTTTCTGCATAAGATTGAGTTAAAGCCACAATGAGAGGCAGATTGGAAGAATACCATGGTAGTGACGGTGATGGACATGCTGATGTGAGCGTGTGGTACAAGGAAAACAGAACAGAAATCAGACAAAGTAACACAAAAAAATCTCAGCCTAGATTGTACAGTCACGAGCAAAAATTTTTGCACACAGTTTTTCATGATACAAAATTCAAATTCTTTGTCTGATTTTTTATCTGTTCAAGAAAATAGCTTAAACATAAGGTAAATACTATATAAGAAAATATATCACGTACTCTACAAATATATATATATATATATATATATATATATATATATATATATATATATATATTGACGTTGTGATAACTGTAGCATAGGGAAAAAAGAAAAGAAATAACATATAGTCATATTAAGGGTTTCTAAGTACATGTAAAATGAGTTACACAAGATGGTATGACAAAAAGAAAATAGAATGGAAACATAAAAAGCTGTTTATGACCTGAAAAAGAGGTTTCAAGAAAGTCAACGAACATGATAGTAGAACAACAGTGAAAATGGTTTCGAGGAAAAAGAAAGAAAAAAGAAAGAAAAAAAATCGAATTTCAATTCTTTCTTTTTTACCAAAAGAAAAAGTAATCTGGTAACTCCTCCCCCTCCAACTCTTCCTCTTCTTCCTCTCTCTCCAACTCCTCCTCTCCCACCCCCACCAATTACTCCTCTCCCTCCAACTCCTCCTCTTCCTCCAACTCCTCCTCTTCCTCCAACTCCTCCTCTCTCAACAACTCCTCCTCTCCCTCCAACTCCTCCTCTCCCTCCAACTCCTCCTCTTCTTCCAACAGCTCCTCTCCCTTCAACTGCTCCTCTCCCTCCATCTGCTCCTCACCCTCCAACTCCTCCTCACTCTCCAACTCCTCCTCTTCCTCCAATTCTTCCTTTCCCTCCAACTCCTCTTCCTCCAACTACTCCTCTCGCTCCAACTCCTCCCCTTTCTTCAACTCCTCTCCCTCCAACTCTTCCTTTCCCTCCACCTCCTTTTCCTCTTCCTCCAGCTGCTCCTCTCCCTCCAATTCCTCCTCTTCCTCCAACTCCTTCTCTTCCTCCAACTCCTTCTCTTCCTCCAACTCTACCTCCTCCTCCTCCGCCTCCTCCTTCAACCAACTGGTGACACATACGCATCTCACACAGCACAGGCAACAGTCAAACGTTTCACCATGGAGAGAATTACACTAAGAAAAGATACCGGTTACCATGAGGCGGCGGTTTCCAGGACAAAGAAACAAGAATATATGAGTGGAGGAGACCCCAATAGACCATAAAGCCTACACTAGACAGTTCCGGGTCCTTTAACACCTCTCATCCCTATCCATAAAATGATCTCGCCTTCTCTCAAAACGACCAATTGTTTTAGCACTCACAACATGGTTACTAAATCTATTCCATTCGTCAACCACTATATTGATAAACCAGTTCTTGCCAATTTCT
>NC_134817.1:36462099-36479599 GCF_046742065.1 Oratosquilla oratoria | reverse complement strand
GATGTGCAACAATCGAGATTCGCAATAACCATGATGCGCAACAACCGTGATGCGCAATAATCGAGATTCGCAACAACAGTGATGCGCAACCGTGATATGCAACAATCATGATGCGCAACAATCATGATGCGCAACAACCGTGATACGCAGCAATCGAGATTCGCAACAATCGTGATGCGCAACAACGGTGATAGGCAACAATCGTGATGCGCAACAACCGTGATGCGCAACAATCATGATGCGCAACAATCATGATGCGCAATAACCGTGATACGCAACAATCGTGATGCGCAACAACCGTGATACGCAACAATCATGATGCGTAACAACCGTGATACGCAACAATCATGATGCGCAACTATCATGATGCGCAACAACTGTGATACACAACAACCATGATGTACAATAACCGTGATGCGCAACAACCGTGATAGGCAACAATCATAATGCGCAACAATCATGATGCGCAACAACCGTGATACGCAACAATCGTGATGTGCAACAACTGTGATATGCAACAATCATAATGCGCAACAACCGTGATACGCAACAATCATGATGCGCAACTATCATGATACGCAACAACTGTGATACGCAACAACCGTGATGCACAATAACCGTGATGCACAACAACCGTGATGCATAACAACCCTGATACACAATAACCGTGATGCGCAACAACCGTGATGCGCAACAACTGTGATACACAACAACCGTGATACACAATAAAAGTGATGTGCAACAGCCGTGATGCGCAACAACCGTGGTGCGCAACAACCGTGATGCGCAACAACCGTGATGCGCAATACTGCATAGGCGTCGCCTGGTTTACAATACAAATTCAAATTACCTCCTCCTCCTCCTCCTCTTTCCCTCACCATCATCCACCTATTCTATTTCTCTATGCAAAGCCGGAACACAAAAGCAAGGCTTCATAATTAACTTTATTTTATTTATCGTGGAAAATAATAAGGACCTTAATTACATCGCTACGTCATACTTGAGGCAACAATAGCGCGTTGACGAGATGTGATGAGCTGCCGGCAGGGTATCGCACTGGGAGACGGCCCCAGGTGAAACACACAGCAACGGCGCTCTGTTCAAGTCTGATCGTTGCTCTCTTTCTCTCTCTCTCTCTCTCTCTGTCTCTCTTTCTTTTTTCTTTCTCATCTTCCTTCCTGCGCTGCGTCTCTCTCTCTCTCTCTCTCTCTCTCTCTCTCTCTCTCTCTCTCTCTCTCTCTCTCTCTCGTCTCCCCTTTTTTAATTTTTTCATCCTCTTACCTACGCTGTGGCTCTTCCCTCTACCTCCCCCCTCCCCCCCTCTCTCTCCTGGCTCAATTTTTTCCTATTTATCTTTATTTCCATTCATCTCTCTTTGTAGCTGTAATGGAGTGCGGGATTCGAACCCACAACTAAGCGAATGCGAGACCACCAGCGCAACTCTGTTCCTTTCTCTATCAGCTGACTCAGTCCAGTATTTCGCCACGCTAAGTCAGTCGCCGCCCCCCCCCTTCCCGTTTTCTACCTTCTTATCCAAATTACAGACTCCATTACAGCGACAAACGATCGCTCGTTTCCTTCCTTTCTGTAGCCTGCGGAAGCTAAACGACCAATTTGTTTCTCAGGCTTGCAAACGTCACGGCACCGTCGGAGGAGCACCTTCCTACTTCGCAACAAGTCGAAGTCAAAGGAACCTTCTTCAAGAACCTCAACAAGTAAAGGTGGTGAGGAGCCTACGCCAGGAGGCGCTGAGTAGCCACGGCCGAAGCCGTCATTTTTGCCTCATGCACTTGAACTGTTGGGACAGGTAATAAACAGTGACTGTTGAGAACCGGAGTGCGGGATTCGAACCCACAACTAAGCGAATGCGAGACCACCAGCGCAATACAGAGGTAAACACGGCTTAATACTAAAGATGCCATGAAAGAGAACGTATATAATCTCCACGTGATGTAAAAACGTTTAAACGAAACGTTCCTTCCTTGACTCCAATCTACATTGACGAGTTTCTAATTTCTTCCACACATGAGGGGGTAGCCTATTGAAGGTACGTGCAGACGCACACTCAGCTCGTTGGAACGACAGAGTCCCTGTATGAAAAACAACGACAACTAATCTGCATATATCTTTCCTGCAGCTTGTTGATGACGTGTAACAACGCTATTCAAGTGACTTTAAACATGAGCGAATGCTTATAGGGCAGCATAAGTCATGCTACAAGTACCCTACCATGATCCTTCATCAAGATAATAATGTACAGTAATACCGAGGATCTGTATACACAGTCGTGAGCATAAAGTTTAATCCATTCTTTGAGTCTAATATATGAAATGATGAATGTTGTTTTAGAATATTTTGTACATCTTAGAGAATCCAAGTTGCACATTTAATGAATTTACGTGTGAAAGGATTTTCATTACTGTAGGTAAATCACATGGTTACGTTTAGGTATAACTAGACTCACTAGATTTTGTGGTTTATGTTACCTCATTTCGTATTCAAGAGTGGTTACCGGTACTTTTTTCTACTTTGATAGCGGGTTTGTTAAACCCGTTTCCACAAACACCTTTAGTACCGGGTGATCCTCTTCATGGGTTGCCGCCAGGCTATTTCATTCACCCGTGTGAGTGTCACCCTTCAGGAGTAAAGGAATCGAAGGCTAATGCCCTGTGATTCCACACACATCAACATGGGGGTTCCCCCCCCCCTTTTTTTTTGAGAGAGAGAGAGAGTGGTGTTTGAGGGGGATGGTAATTAGGGGTTGGGGTGGTTCCAAGGGGGCAAAATCAAGGTCATTTATTCACCCCCCCAAGGAAGGGTGCGCCCATGGTCCTTACCCCCCCCTCCTCCCCTCCCCACCGCCCCTCTCAAGGTGACGAGTCGAGAGAACGAGCTCACAAATGGACTACAAACCTGTTTCGTGGTCACGTGATATGGACCAAAACAAGAGAGCATTGACCCGACACAGACGCGAACCATTCGCTTGGTAGTGAGTTCGAATCCCGCACTCCTCTCTGATTTCCAGCACTGACTATCACCTGCACCAACAGTCCCAGTACATAATAGGGCAAATATTACACTTTCGGCCGCAGCTACTCAACGCCTCCTGGCGTGGGCTATCATTGGTTAGGTTAGACATGCGAAATTAGTTAACCCCATAGATGAAAGGTTAATAACTATTGCGTGCACGGAGCAGGTTATCAAGTAATCTCCAAGTGTTTCCTGGTTTAAATATACACGAGAAACACACACACACACACACACACATGTGTGTATATATATATATATATATATATATATATATCGTGTGTGTGTGTGTGTGTGTGTGTGTGTGTGTGCGTGTGTGTGTGCATACACACGTATATGCACACTTATGTACACACAGATTTAATTTTTGTCCTGATAACACCGTGTATCCTTGAAAGTGAGGACGCGTGCACACATACACGCACATACACGCACACACATACACACATGAATAATTCAACCAGGTGACCTACATCGTAAGGCAAAACCAATAAGTGTAACACATGTGGCTAATCTTACCAAAGAAAATTCATGAAAAGGACGCAATTATGATAAATGTATACAAGTGTGCATTATGCGCGCGTGTGTGTTTCCGCTTGCGAACATAGAACCCATATTCTCTATCGTTCTCTCGCTCCCTCTCTCTATCTCTCTCTCTCACACACACGCACGCACGCACACACACTCACACAAACACGTACATATACATATACATTCACATAATCACAAACATAATTAATTTAGGCAAAAACATGAGGATTAATTCAAACATGTGCATATCTCGTTACGGAAAACACTTGCTAGCTGTGTAATCATGATGAATATATACACACATGTGAGCACATATGTACAAGATGCACTAAACTTAGCAATGTGTGTGTGTATGTATGTGTGTGTGTAACCGAGAACCGTCGACAGTCGAGCTGTGTTCTCCGAAGACGAATAAATCAGACGGGGAAAAGTAAATAAGTAAATATAGATATATGTATATAAGTATATATATATTATATGTATATATGTATACACACACACACATATATATAAATATATATATATATGTGTGTGTGTGTGTGTGTGTGTGTGTGTGTGTGTGTGTGTGTGTGTGTGTGTAAACAAACAAATGTATAAAAATGGAATTAAAAAAATCAAGTACCACCCTGTCCGGAAAGGTTCATTTGAGTCATTATAACCATTCTGGCTCCCGGCCATTTTTTTATGGCCATCTTCCTAGTATGGGTCCACTTTTTTGTGGCCATCTTCCCACTCTGGATCCACTTTTTTGTGGCCATGTACAGACTTCCTATCATCTTAGTGTTCTCGTACATCGCCCAATGAGTCTCCTAAACGGTGATCGATAATCTGTATTAGTGGACACTAGCATCCACTAAGTGTAGTGTCCATTATTTCAACCTATTTGCTAAGGGGTCGTTAGTGATAATAAAATTGTTTGTTTAAAATAAGAATAAGATAAATCAATATATAACAACAGAGGGCGGTTTAATACAATTCTATTTAGTCGTGTGTGTGTGTGTGTGTGTGTGTGTGTGTGTGTGTGTGTGTGTGTGTGTGTATGTGTGTGCGTACAAGGTCACAACATTATCTATAGATCAATCTATATACTATCTTTGACCCCTCATCACAAGGCTAATAGCTGTCGATCACGAGTCAGGCACGTTATCCAAGGCCACGGTGAGAGACGTGCATACGCGCATGCCTAAGGGGTTATCACACTGGGCAATTTTTCATCCGACATCCTGCCTCCAACCTCCATTTAAATAACTAGAATATGTCTTAGCTTACAGAAATCTAGACTTGTCTAAGAACATTTGAACACTATGTCTAACATTTGTAAAGGTTTACAACCTCTTAGTTCATCATTGAGCATTGCTATATATGACGGAATGACAATTTGATGTTTGGAGATTTGAAAAATGAAATATTAAAACCGAAGTCATTTTCACTCAAACGAACACTGAACTGTCGGTGCTGGCGAAGCCCGTGCAAGCCCAGTGTGATTACCTTTTTAGTGCACAAACACATATAATTGAACTGAGCCATCCGAAAGCAAACCGCGAAATATTCGATTCAGATAAAATGGCCAACGACGGAAGAGATTGAAAACAGCTCCAGATCGAATAAAAATAATCTTGAGAAAAAGGAACAAAGTTGGATTGTTATTGATTTTTATTATGACTCATTGTTCACCAAAGCTAACCTAACCTTGCCTAACTTTACCTGATCAAGTTATTTGACCATAGTTTTCAAAAAAGATGATGTATCTTTTATTAGAACGAGGGTCTGTAGTATGAAACCAAAATGAATGATGCACTGAAAAAACGAAAATAAATGAAAAAAGTAAGCTGCAAAGGAAGAGAGTAAAATTCCAAGAGAATAAGCAGTGTGCTGCAATGTCTGTAAATCAATTAGGATATTTACTTGTTTCGTTTCTTAGTTATGTATTTGTTATATATATATATATATATATATATATATATATATATATATATATATATATATATATATAAATTTTCCCATCCTGGTTTACTTAGAGCTTGTGGAGGCAGAGACATGGAGTGTGTGCTAAAGTTGATATTTCTCAGCAAGTGGTCATAACAGAAGGTAGCGGAGGTTAGGCCACTGTAATGAGAGGAAGAGGAAGAAGAAGAGATGATTAAGAAGAGAATGAAGAAGAAGAGCAAGACGAGGAAGAGGAGCAGAAGAAGATGAGGTAGAAGAGGAAGAAGAAGACGAAGAGGAGGAGAAGAGGAAGAAGAATAAAAAGAGGAAGAAGAGGAAGAAGACAAAGAAGGGAAGAGGAAGAAGAAAAAGGGGAAGAAGAAGAAGAAGACGAAGAGGAGGAGGAAAAGAAGATAAAGAAGAGGAAGAAGAAGAAAAAAAAATACAGAAAAAAGGTTTGGTGGGAGGGCTGGAAAGATAATCATCAGGTGCGAATTTTGACACCTTCCCCCTTGGTCAGCACCTTCCTCCTCTTCGTCAAAGACCATCAGACGATTTCTTTCTTCAGTTGAGGGGAGACAGGGAGGCTAGCAGACTTCGGACTTTTCTTGGAGGGATGGGGGATGTGTGACACTACTTTCTCCCAAATCTTGACAAATTTGTTAAACGTTATCCAAAACAAAATCTGCAAAGGATTTCGTCGCTTGCAAAGATGATCGGATTATAGATTGCAGGGGAAGTGTTGCAAGACCAAAGGTTAACCTTTGTGTGTGTGTGTGTGTGTGTGTGTGTGTGTGTGTGTGTGTGTGTGTGTGTGTGTGTGTGTGTGTGTGTGCGTGTGTGTACATATTCATACATACATATTAATAAACACACGCAAAACAAGTTAATTGATTGACAATTTCATCAAGGTCTGAATCGGTACGCCGAAGGAAAAGTTCACAACTTATCTGGTCGGGCGCTTTTTGATCAGGTGGCAGACTTTGATGATTTGTTTTTTATGAAAGACGCCGCTCAGGTAGAGGACATCATATACATCATTCTGAATATGCCATACAGTAAAATGGTGAGGACCCTACACCAGGAGGCGCTGAGTAGCTCCGGCCGAAGCCGGCACCTTTCCCCTTTCTTGGACTGTTGGGGCAAGTAATACTAACTCCTGGGAATCGGAGAGTAGTGCGGGATTCGAACCCACAACTAAGTGAATACGAGACGAGCATGCTTCCGATTACGCTATCAGTGCACATATTATGTTATACAGCGGGGTTTGAATCGCAATAGAAATGGGTGTTGTTGTTCGTGGACTTGATTGAGGCGTTTGTCACCATACAGAGGAAACGAGTGTTAGGATGCTATCATGTTGAGAGGCGTTCGTTCCTACATTCTAATAATCAACAAATACAACTCCGACCTTTATCTAATTTACCCATTTATTATCTATTCATCTCATTCATTTTCATTATTCATTATTTATACTTATCAATTTTCATAGTTCGAAGAGCGA
Organism: Oratosquilla oratoria; assembly: GCF_046742065.1. Classification (NCBI taxonomy): domain Eukaryota; kingdom Metazoa; phylum Arthropoda; class Malacostraca; order Stomatopoda; family Squillidae; genus Oratosquilla; species Oratosquilla oratoria. The sequence goes on along the minus strand of NC_134817.1, from coordinate 36,472,611 downwards.
AAAATAAATCATAACTAAATAAAATGCCCGGATCTGACTCAAACTTAACCTAATGACCTCTACTTGCCTTAGAGGTCCCAGCACACAGGGCAAAGGTGAAGACCTCGGTAGCAGCTCAGCGCCCCCTGGCGTGAACTCCTCATCCATATAGAGCAGTGGACCTTAACCTTTTTTGGCTGCGACCCAAAATCCTGTCCAGATCGACCATGGCGACCATTACCTTCATAAACATTTTTTATTTAAGAAGATATAATGTAGTGGCACATTTGTAAAATGAGACTTATCAACCCACCTTCGCCCCGACCTCATCAAGGACATATAACCTGAGTTCCCCTTTTCCGTGTCCCCTAAATGTACCCTCTTAGCTCTATTTACTCGCGCACTCCACACTACATATCAATCTGCTGACGAGGACCACAGATAGTGGTCGAAATATACAGATCTTCTGTCTTTATCTTATTCTCCTACAGTGGGTGAATAAGTCTCATTTTTGTTTAAATTATAAAAACGTGTGACAGAAGCAACGTTTTGTTTAACCTTAAAAAACAATGCCTTAGGAATTCTACAATCAGGATTAACACTTAGATCATATTTTGAATACGAATAGTGGGAAAATAATAAGTTCACAAATCCCTGGTGACCCATTCAAATGGCTTGGTGACCCAGCTTTAGGTCTCGACCCAAGGGTTAAGAACCCCTGATATAGAGAATAGCTTCGAGGAACAGGAAACCGCTAGAGATGGAGGTAACTGTACAGTATATACTTCGCTGTCCTAATATGCACTTAACTACACACTGTATGTATTGACTTGGGTTCGAGTGTAGGTGTTCGTCATATTTACGGTCATTAACCTGTCAGTTCACGAATACCCAACTTCTCCACTACCGAGAGTGGTCCCCCGGAGATGAATAAAATCATCTAACGACAGGAAGGATATAAAAAGAAAAGTACCACCCGTCACGGAAGGTGCTTGTCGAAATATTCTTTTAGTTACTAAGAGGTGAGGCACGGGGTGAATTAAATCGCCTGGCGACGGTCAGAATCAAAGGGAAATGGCGTCTCGGAACGTAGAGGGTTAAGCCAGAAGTGGAAATGAGAGAGTGAGCCAGATTAGCGACCCAGACTGTGGCCTCCTGTGGCCTGCTGTGGCCTGCTGTGGGGCCATCATGAGATCTCTTCGGCACACTTGTGGTTTGCTGTGGTTCGGTGTGGCTTCTTGTGCCTTACTGTGTGTGTATGTATGTGTGTGCGGGGGTGGGGAGGTCCACAGCAGTCTACCCTCACTATGAGACAATTTTGTAGCTTGCTGTGAGTCGTTGTGGAACCCTGTTCCTTGCGGTTTGTTGTTGCTTCTCTTCAACATGGTCTTCCTCAATGCGTCTTGCTGTGTTTCACAGCACCTTGCTCATAATCACTATAATTTCCTCCAGCTACTCCTCGCTGAGGGTACTGGGTTCCACAGCACGTGTGGAGGGACAAACGCTGTGGCCACAGAGCAGGGACGGGCCAAAGCGTTGAGGGTCTTCCAATGGACGGAATCGATTGGTGGCCTTCGCGAGGGTCTTCCATGGACACAATTGAGTGCCTCCAATGTTGACCGGACGCGTTGCCATAGTTACCGTTCCGGGTGCTTCTACCAATCAGAAGTTTTTTAATTAACTGAGATAGGGTGTACATGTGTGTGTGTGTGTGCGTGTGCATATATATATATATATATATATATATATATATATATATATATATATATATATATATATATATATATATATACGTACAAGTCGTAAAATGTGTGTGTGATTCACCATGGTCTTGGGTCACGTGTTGGACTCGTGATCGACAGCTATTAACCTCCCGGATGAGAGCTTAAAGCTCGTATGACCGATCTATGGGTAATACTGTGACCTTACACGCACAGACACACCCAACTCCCCGCCCACGAGAGTTGGAGTAACACCCCGCAGCGCAGCGATACTGAAATTGTTTCAGCCCTGGGCGGGATTCGAACCCGGACCGCCGTAGTGGCAGGCGAGAACTCTAACCACAGCACCACAAGTTGTGTGTGTGTGTGTGTGTGTGTGTGTGTGTGTGTATGTGTGTGTGTGTGTAATACATTCAACATAACGCCAGACAGCTTATACAGCATAGTGACCTTAAAACGTAAAGCCTGAATCATTCCGCCGTGTTTTACGAGTGTCTGCTTTAACTTTAACTGCTACAAGCTGCATAAGACCTGCGTGGTGTGTCGGGACGGGAATGAGGTGTGTGTTCGGCCACCCCTCTTAAGGGAAGGAAAATGCCTCTTGGTATGTATATAAACCTTTTGGCGATTTTATTCAGCTAAAGGAAACTATCTTCACAGGTAAAGAAGTAGAGGCGCCACGAACGGCCGTGGCTGGCGTTGGCTTCGAATCCGATTCAGATGTGAAGACGGAGTACCGGTGATTAGGGACTGTGTGTAAGACTCACGCAGGGAAAATCACCGGTGATGGTTAATCATAGACAGACGAGGGCGTCGATAGTTAGTGGGCGGTGCGCGTCGGGGAGGGACTCAGAAGCGACTAGAGGTGTGAAGTGAAGACTGGAGCGCGCCGCCGCCTCGAGTCCTGAGGATGTTGTCCAGGCAGCACCGCAACCCACACGAGGCGAGAGAGACTCTCAGGGTGATCGATTTGTCACTTGGCTGCTATAATTTTCGTTTCTTTTTTTCACCTGCACGTGCAGTCTGTGTACAACCACACACGTTATACAACACACAATGATGATTATTGATACCCTGCCCGAAAAAAAAGAAGCGCACGCAAGTGCAAGAGGCAATTTTATGTAAAAATGTGAGCACACACAAACACATAGACACACACACACACACACACACACATATATATATATATATATATATATATTTATATATATATACATATATATATATTTATATATATATACATATATATAATGTGCGCGCGCGCGTGTGTGTGTGAGTGTGTGTGTGTGTGTGTGCGCGCGCGTGTGTGTATGTGTGTGTGCGTGTATGTGTATGTGCGTGTGTGTGTGTGTGTTCAGTTACCTCATGCAGATTTTAACAAGCGTCTGATAGCGTGAATATGTATCTAAGGCTGCTTGTGTGTGTCGTTGTCTATATGCTAATGTGTGTGTGTGTGTGTGTGTGTGTGTGTGTGTGTGTGTGTGTGTGTGTGTGTGTGTGTGTGTGTGTGTGTGTGTGTGTGTGTGCGTGAGTGTTTTCCATAGATCATATACCATGTGAACACTAGCAATTACCTTCCTGAATGAGAGTTCAGAGTTCATATATAGATTGATATATAGGCAGTGTTACGGCCTTACACATATGCTCACTTCCTTGCTTAAGGACGATAGTACTTGTTTGTAGTTCTAATAAAGCTTTTACGCATTACTGTTACACAATAGAATTTTGAACCCTTAGACTGGCGATGCTCTTGACTATTTCTGGATGCACACCCAACCTCACCTAGGGCAACTGAAGCGTTGTTACTCTACTGTACCTACGTAGTCTAAGCACAGCTGCCAGTTAGCGCAATGCGCTTGATGATATATTTGATGTTTATATCATATTCTCACGCTACCTTTAGCCCTTCATTCATCTCCGTTGCACCCCTCCAGAAGAGAATGAAGCGATCACGCTATGGAAGAAAAAAAATCTTCCTCACCTGATTGGCATTTATAATTAAGATACGCTGGTAATATTTTGTACAAACGCATATGAACTACAGTACTCTTTATACTGCCATCAACTGTACTTATGGAGTATATCTGCACAGCAGAATTCTAAAGTTCTCCAACAACCTAGTTTCCTTAGCTATAGAGTATCTTGGTGAGGAGCCTACGCCAGGAGACGCTGAGTAGCTGCGGCCGAAGCCGTCACCTTTTCCCTATGCGCTTTAGGGACTGTTGGGGCGGGTAGCACTCACTGCTGGGAATCAGAGAGAAGTGCGGGATTCGAATCCGTAACTGTAACGCTTCAGATCACGCAATCAGCGTATAGATAGAACATCTAAGCCATTGGAAATAGTCCTGATGATTAATATATATATAAAAAAAAAAGGGACACATAACAGCGCCTTCTGAGAGCGTCGGGTCATCTCCCATGCACACAGTCATGCAGTGCCGGCTCGCATGCACACAGACATGCAATGGGATTAAGTCTGCATCGTCACTGCCTCCCTCACAAAGCGGGAATCCCGTTATCCGTTCTGTATCTTCTCGGAGCAAGATGCTGCTGAGGCTGGCCATGCGTCGTCCAGATGACGTCATCACGGATTCTGATGGAAAGGGTGCTCCAAAAGCTACCCTACCATACGTATAAAAGAAATTTACCACTTTATTCATCTACTTTTCTTTTTTTGCACATTTAAGTTTGTTTTGTGTTTTTGCTCTATACGATTGGCTGAATCACCCGCCAGAAAAAACAAAAACAAAAAAAAAACAGGGACATGTCAATAAAAAAAAGTGGGACATCAGGACATGTCACAAAAAAAAAAAAAAAAAAAAAAAAAAAAAAGACCAAACCCGGAGACCCCTGTATCTAGCTTCATTTGGCCTTTCACTCGCCACCCGCTTTATCAATCCCCCGATAAGACGATTCGCATCCTGATGTATGGGTGTGTTCACTGATCCACAACAAAACACGTCCCACCAACACGGCTCCCCTTGCAGAAGAAAGGCTAATGTTCCTTCGTGTGTTAATGTGATGATAACACCGTGATACAGAATATCACCACAGACCTGTTACACAACTACCTCCTCGAAAAGATGCAAGTGAATAAAATCGTCTGGCGGCAGTTGGGTCACCAGAATTAATAAACATACACAAGAGGTTAACCCCTCCATTGCTAATAAAGATTTATGGACCATGTTCACACTAGCGGTTTGAACCGCGCGGAAACCGCGGCGGTTCCGCATAGTCAAGGAAAAACTGCGCGGTTGCGTGTGAAAGTCTCCATTGACTTGTACTGTCATTGAACCGCCGCGGTTCAAATCGCGGCGGTTGAAACCGCTCATGTGAACAGGCCCATAACAATATTTTCTCAGCCAAGGGACGTCGGACCCTGGCCTGAGGGGACCGTCCATCGATCGAGACCCACGTCAGGCCAGGAGGTGACCTCTATGCTGAATAAAAGCGTCTGTCAGTGCAGGCGAGCCTAAAAAATTAATAACATATACTCTCTCTCTCTCTCTTTCTCTCTCTCTCATGTATAAAAGCGTTTGTTAGTATAGGAGAGCCTAAAGACACTAATAACACTCTCTCTTTCTCTTTCTCTCTCTGTCTCTCTTTTTACTCAAATGAAGGCATGACCTCTGGTCGCAACACATCCCACTATATAAATACAATCGTTGCACGCTAGCCAGAACAAAATATCTTATGTATGTCACTGTGACAATAGGAAATGTGTGGCCATCATGACGATCTTACAACCCCGTAGTAATGACGTCATATGGAGGATATATTTTTTTCTTATTTCAGATGATTTCATTCAGGTGAAAAGCGGATGTGGGGGCTTACAAACGAGGTCTTGATAAACTCCGACCCGATTTAGTGTCCTATTTGTGTCCCTCAATCAAATAAATTTGTCTAAAATTAGGAAGAACAAATTTTGAAAAAAGGGTCACAGCAGGGAGGGTGTTTAGCCTGAGAATTCTTAATATTCTCTCTCTCTCTCTCCAACAAAAAAAAAAGAAAAAAGAAAAAAAAAACTCTAGAATCACGCAACATTTCTTTATTACTGGAGAATATACTCAACTAAAATAAATAAACAAATAAACAAAGAAAACAAAAATGGATGAATAAACAAATTAATAAATAAATATTTAGATGAACTTTGAACTTCTACAATCCCATCGTTTCTACTATACCTCTCACTACTTCTACATCTCTCTCTCTCTCTCCTTTTTAGCGTCAATACGTATCAGACCACTGCTACAATAAGCACGGACCTGACCCTCCACAGTTGCAGTAAAAGAACCAGCTGACGCCTCGAGTACCCGACGTTATACCCGAAGTACCTCGTAACCGCGCAGCACCTGACCCGACAGCTGCACGGAGGCCAGTGCAGCTGAGGGGCAGCTCCGTAAAAGCTGGAGCCGTCAGTTTTGCCCAGGCTTATCTCTCGTATCACAGGACGACCAAGAGAAGTCCCATTAGCATCGGTGCCAAAGGCATCACAGACCCTCTCGCCCGAAGAACGGGTCTCTGGAGTCTCTGACAGGTGTTATCGTGGTAACACGGTGAGCACAAGGTGGTGCTGGCTTACAGCTGGTTCGAGAACAGGGTCGTCCTTGTTGACGTCGTCCTCGTTGACGTCATCGTCGTCGTTATCTTCGGTTTTTTTTTTCTTTTCTTCGCCGTCTCTCCCACGTGGTTCAGATGGTACGGGTACGTCTTCAGGATCTTTCATTCCTCAAAAGTTCCCCCATTGCTCTGCTCTCCCATTCCCTTCGGGATGCGACACACACACACACACGCACACACACACACACACACACACACACACACACACACACACATATACACGGAGAGAGAGAGAGATAGAGATAGAGAGGGATAAAGAAAGAGAGGGGGTAAAGAGAGAAAGGGAGAGAGCGAAACGAAGAGAGGTAGAGAGAGGTAGAGAGAGGTGGAGAGAGAGAGAGAGAGAGAGAGAAAGAGAGAGAGAGAAAGAGAGAGAGAGAGAGAGAGAGAAAAGGAGCTGCAGCAAAGACCGTGGTCCCAGCAGCTGCATCGGCCTTGGTTCAGCTGTTCAGGTTGACAGAGGGCAGTGGGCAGCAGCAGCAGCAGCAGCAGCAGCAGCAGCAGTAGCAGCAGCACCAGCAGCAGCGGTGGTGGTGCAGCGGTCCGCGGTGCACAATTGGCTAATGCAATTGCAGCTTTGGGCACTTGACTGCCAAGAGTAACCACATTACTCTCCACGCTGTCCTGCTGCTCGAACGGGGTCACTTTTTGTACCCTCTCCCCCTTTGTCTTACTAGAGTCTCAGTGTGACTATTTTTCTCCCAATTAAGATGACTATTACTATTCCTTCCAACTTGTTGACTATTATCATTAAGTAGCACACTTCACTACATCTGTAGATGATTTTTTTTTTTACTATTTTCGAGTTCTTCCTTCACGATAACTATTCCCTCTAGCATTATGACTATTATCTACTAGTATTATATTATCACTATTATATCATATAATCATATTATATTACATTATATTGTATTACTATGTTATCATATATTATTCCTTCTTCACAGTGACTATTACTTCCAATCAAAACATATTACTTTACAATCTTATTCTAGGAAAGTGAAGAATATGTTATTCTAAGCACCTATGACCCCTACTTGACTATTTATATTCCCACTATTACGGTGGCTATATTAATTTTTTTCCATTACGGATGTACATTTAACTCATTTATCTCATTCTAGCTATGAAAGCAATATTTCACAAGAGATAAAAATCTACAACAGATATCTCTACGTTCAGGTGATTAAAAGTCTTAAAGAGCTTCTTGTTCGAAGGGACTTCACCTGTCTACCTCCATTTTTTTTTTTTTTTTTTTCCAAGGACTGCGCAGTCTCGCCCCGTCCTAGATTCATTGTACCGTCATTCATTCGCTGTCGAGTTTTTTTTTTTTTTTCTCCGTCGTCGTTATCGTTGCTCCTTTGTTCACAGTCTACCATCCCCCTCCATCGCTCTCCTCACCCCGTTTTCTCTTGTTTCATCGACCCGTTTTCTCTCTAATTTTCCACTTAACCCTTTCGATACCTGAAGAGCCACAAGCAGCTGAATTAAACCACTTGGTGATACCCACAATTATATTTAAATTTAATTGAAATAAATAAATAATAGAAAAAAATAATTAATTTCGTAAAGAATTAACCGAAATGAGTTTTGCTTCTTAGATAAATGAAAAAAATCTCCTGACTTTAACCAATACATGTTAATTCACTTATGCCCTATGTCTAGCCCAAAGGATCTCGTTATGACCAACTACAGGGGATTTCATTAACCAGACCCGGAATCCTGGGTTAAGTATCCCTTGATGCGGACAGGTTTAAATGTATTTTCACAGTATTCGCCCTCTCATTTTTTAATATGACTTATCTATTTAATTTTTTACTTGTTTATTTATCTATTCACACACACACACACACACACACACACACACACACACACATATATATATATATATATATATATATATATATATATATATATATATGTGTGTGTGTGTGTGTACAATACTGAATGGGTCCCAGTGAACAGATTTACAACATTTGTCACGTGCTAGCGTAGGTTCGAGTCCTTGGCTGTACCACGTTTCAATTTCTCCACGTACGCCATCTCGAGTTTCTCGATGTTGATGGCTTAGAATTAAAGTGAATTGTGGTTGATACATACATACATGCATACATATATATATATATATATATATATATATATATATCTATATATATATATATATATATATATATATCTATATATTAGTTGTTCAAATTTCTCGGTACCCTCCCTTTAGACAAAACATTTCACTGTGTAAGAATAACACTGGACCGAAGCTCATTTCAGCCCTCCCCCTCCAACATCACTCTCGACGTTGCTCATTCCGAATTCAGCGACTGACTCGCGCCTCGCTGGAGTCATAAAGTGGAGACCTGCTGAGGAGGACCTGCGGCCGTCCGCCGCCGCCGCCGCAACCGCCTGTATCGCGAGGCAGCGGCTGCGACTCCTGGTTGACTCACCAGTGACCTTTGAGTTAGGCGAATGACCTCGGCTGACCTTCTTCGAAGGAAAAATATGATTCTTTAGTTTTCGAAACAACATGTTGCTGTATGGTTCTTTATTTCTCTCATATACAAACATACATGCATGTATGTGCGCGCGCGCGCACACACAAATTTATATATATATATATATATATATACACATATATATACATATATATATATGTATATATATATATATATATGTATATATATATATATGTATATATATATAAGTAGGAGTGTTTTGCCATGGGAGCCCACTGCATAACTGCCGCTCTATCCCCTGAAGGGAAGATACAGTCTACTGCACCTCAGAACGTTAGCTTCATCCTACTTGGTAAGGAAGTTTGTACGGATGTTGTGGAGTGTTGGGCCCATCCAAACGGATGAAGATGTCAACAAAGTCTGAAAATTAGACAATCCCCTCAACCACTGAGATTAGACGTTAGCACTGACATGAAACACTGGTATACAGCACCTCTAGTATGCGACACTCGACCACTGACGTCCGTCGTTTGATGAGAGGGGTTGGGGATGCCAGGAAAGTGAAACTTGAACAGCTGCCTGGAACTTCCCCGGGATTGAACCCGGGATTCCCACGTTAGCGGCAGGAACGCTATCCACTGCTCCATGCGTGGTTAGAGAGACAGAGGGACCCGCGGTCAAAACTTTGTAATAGTCGCACTAGATTGTTTGAGATATATATATATATATATATATATATATATATATATATATTACATATATATATATATGTATATATATATATATGCATATATATGTGTGTATGTGTGTGTGTGTGTGTATACATGCACATGTATAAAAATACGAATGTACAAGTACAAATTCATATTCACATATGGTTATATTTATATGATTACTTAACCATCCAATAAGATCCAAGATCTCAGCTTGGCATTCTCATAACTTACAGTACACGAGAACACAGACTACATAGACACAATAAAGTAGACTTGATCTGAATCCTTTCAAACAACACTCTTGAACTAAAAAAATAATAATAAATAAATAAATAAATAAATAAATAAATCACCCGCGGTACAACTCCGGTCATTCAACACCATCAACATATACGTCCCTCCCGAACTCTCACCATCCATTCCGGTACTTTACTCTCCCCGGATATACATGCTAGGCGCGCTCCGGGAGTCCGTTCTGTAGGGTGGTGTGGGGACAGGGAATAGGGGAAGGGGGAGGGGGAACAGGAATGGGGGGAGCGGGAGGGGTTCACTGATAAATAAGCGGACTGATACATACGCACACACATACAGATATCACGGCGATACAACGCTGGTTCTACGAAACTCGACCCGCTGTATGTTCTCAAATAACATACATTATACATACATACACACACACCACACCACAGAAGCGTCTGTGAACCACAATCCATTACATCAAATCCAACACGACTTTAACCAGTCACAAAACCGCCAATAGAACACACACACCATAAGCGCCACAATTATTGTGCGGAAACTTATATTTGTATCTAAACTAACTTTCACCAATGACAGCATAAACAACCGGACAAACTTCACGGCATACAGGCACGACCAATTCGCCTCATTCAACATTCACCCCATGTATAACATCAACACAACAATCCAGGCACTAAAGGCTATAAACCACAAGACAATATGTTCTCACGGGCAACGTAAAACGCTAAAGTTCGGGTTATACACGAAAAACAACCCATCTCACAT
>NC_134817.1:36432099-36457099 GCF_046742065.1 Oratosquilla oratoria | reverse complement strand
TATACCACCAGCCAGTTAGCCAGCCATCCGGACAGCTCTCGGGCGGCGGCACCCCACCTTCGTGCTCGGAAGCATCATACCACTCATACCAATGACACGTCCCCCACAAGAAGAACAACGCAGACATCGCAAGAATGGCTTCGGGCAGAGACCACGACGAAGGTACAGGTAGCCGAGGACTTCGGTCCTCCTGCATATGGGGCCTCATCACCGAGCTGGTGTCCTCGTTCTACGTGGGTCTCCTTCCTGTGGCGTTAATTCGCCGAGTGGAGAGATGTACGGGACAGCCTCCCCGCTGGCCTAGATTTAGGGATTCTAACTTTGTCGTGGGATTCACTGGTAGGCGAACCTGGTCTCTAGTGGATCAAGTGTCTAAACAGTCGCAGTCAAAAGTCTTTCGCCATGCTTAACACCTTACTCCACAAATTTAACATTTCTTGCTGAGTCTAAAACAGTATCTTATTTACCCAGAAAACGAATTGTACAGGACTGTAAATAATTCGTAAATAGAATATATCAAATGGTCAATAACAAACGTTTCATTTGCATCATACAATCCTGAAGAGTGGTGCAAGACTTCTGACAGTAACTGTATCACGTTAACATTGCCCCACACACACTCCAACGCCTCCGAACTGTCAACAGCAGATCTGGAGTTCTACTAACTCGACCTCAACCCATCCTCCCCCTCCTTCCCACTCCCTCCATCACCGTGACGTCACTCCAGTGTCCATCGACTACATTACGAGTTTCTCGAACGTGTTGGGTTCACTCTTCGTTTATTCCTTTGTGACTTGTTTATTGGGCTGCATTAGACTTACATCCAATGGAGATTCTTGTTGCAGAGCTCTCTAGTGCTTAGGTGGACGCGGAGATGCACAAACAAACAAATGCTTTATGACATGAACATAGAAGCACACGATTTTGATGTTATGTAAACACGCACATTTGCACACGGACACGCACGAGTGCGCGTACACGCATATTCACACACACATACACACATACATACATACACTTACACACACACACACACACACACACACACACATACATACACTTACACACACACACACACACACACACATACACACACACATACGCATACACACGCGCGCGCGCACGCACTATATGGATTTCATAGTGATAAATCAATACACAGGGAGAGTCAAGAATCTATGAACATGCGAAAATGGAGGCGGAACTAAAGAAGAAAAGTTTCCTGCCAAAGTTGGTGAAGTAAAATTACTCTGACGAAAAGTTGAGAATAACGGAGAGAGAGGAGCTGAGGGACAGTGAAGTGTTACCGAGAGGCACAAAAAGAACTGGAAGGACAAGATGCGAGAAGACCCCTGAGGGTTGATAGAGGTCCCAAACTCGGTACTCATAGAATGTGGACAGCAGCTGGTGGACAATATTCATAATCCGGACCAATTTAGGTTTAAGAAGGGAACAGACAAGAACTAGTTTACCAACGTAGTGGTTAAGGAATAGAATAAAGTTAGTAACATTGTAGTGAGCGCTGAAACTGCGTTGTTTTAAGAGCATATTAGATAATTTTATGGATAGGAATGAGAGGTGGTAAGGGACATGGTACTACCTAGTGTAGGACTTATGGTCTCTTACAGTCTCCTCCATTCTTATATTCACAAGAATAAGGGAAAGTGCCACAGGATTGGAAAGAGACTAACGTGGTGCCAATCAACGAAATAACAGGGAGGAACCTTTGAGTAATTTGTGTTCCTGATCAACATGATAATTGTGTAAAAAAAAATTGAGAAAGACAGGGACAAAATATTTGAAATAAAGAATATTCTTGGCAGATGACCGATCTGAATCCAGATTTTTTTTTTTTTTTTTTTATATAATGAGCTTTTGTTCAAAAGTGATCCGTATCCTGCAAGGTGTTTGTTGGGTGGACTGTGTATACTTAGATCTGAAGAAAGCGTTTGATAAGGTACCTCACAAAAAAAATAAGTGAAAATTAAACATATCGGAGAACGTAATCTGCTGGAATGGATTAAGACTTTCCTGGGTGACAGATTAACGACAACGGTTGAGGAGGATAAAGATGTAAGATTGAAGTGAAGTAGCTAATGGGATCCCGTGGGAATCGGCGTTGGCTCCAGTAATGTTCTTGATTTATATCAACGACATGATGGATGGAGCGAACAGTTACATCATTTTATTTACTGGTGATGCAAAGATCAAGAGGAGAGTCAAACACCAGGACGATTGCAAACAGTTACAGGAAGATCTCGGGCTTAAGAAAGAAAATGTAATTTCAGTGAAAAGAAATACAAAGAAAGGAAACTGTCAAAACTAAGCTAACATAACCAAACACACGATATCCACTCCAGAGTCTCCTAAGTGGACATAACCCCTCCCCCATGGGGTGACTACTTCACATGATCCAAAGTACTAAACAGACATCTGTGTATATATATATATATATATATATATATATATATATATATATATATATTTATACATATATATATACATATATATACATCTACACTGAATGGTTCCCAGCGATCAATTGATATCTTTATTCAACCACAAACAACTTTTAATTCCATGCCATCGCAATCGAGACTGAAGAATCGCTCGATGGAGACATTTTGTTGGAAATTGAAACGTGGACGAGCCGAGGATTCGAACCCAGCTAACCCGTAACAAAGTTACAGTGACTTAAACCAATGCGCTATCATTGATAGCGCATTGGTTTAAGTCACTGTAACTTTGTTACGGGTTAGCTGGGTTCGAATCCTCGGCTCGTCCACGTTTCAATTTCCAACAAAATGTCTCCATCGAGCGATTCTTCAGTCTCGATTGCGATGGCATGGAATTAAAAGTTGTTTGTGGTTGAATAAAGATACATATATATATATATATATATATATATATATATATATATATATATATATATATATATATGTATATAATGTATATATATATATATATATATATATATAGAGAGAGAGAGAGAGAGAGAGGTGTGAAGACAGAATGAGTGGTAGGGTGGTGAGTTTAATCGCCAAGAATCCGTTGAAGTTTTATTTCTGACGTTTCGTCCAACCAGGACTTCTTCAGAAGTTCTACTTGGACGAAACGTCAGAAATAAAACTTCAACGGATTCTTGGCATTTAAACTCACCACCCTACCACTCATATATATATGTATATATATATATATATATATATATATATATATATATATATATACATATATATACATATATATATATATATATATATATATATATATATATATACATATATATATATGAGTGGTAGGGTGGTGAGTTTAAACGCCAAGAATCCGTTGAAGTTTTATTTCTGACGTTTCGTCCAACTAGGACTTCTGAAGAAGTCCTAGTTGGACGAAACGTTAGTAATAAAACTTCAACGGATTCTTGGCCTTTAAACTCACCACCCGATCACTCATTCTGCCTTCACACCTCTCTCTCTCTCTCTCTCTCTCTCTCTCTCTCTCTCTATATATATATATATATATATATATTTTTATATATATATATATATATATATATATATACACACACAACCTGAGCTTTCACTCATAGGAGAGAGGGGTAAATGTCTCACTTGTCCTATTCATACTCTGTATCTTAACTTATTTATACTCACTTTTCTGTATTCCTTGATAATGTGAATATATCACGAAAGCACTCGGACTCCTTGTGTTTTTCCTCTTCCTAGTGTTCCTAGTGGACTCTGCATATACATATATGAGTATATATATATATATATATATATATATATATATATATATATATATACATAAATATACATCTATTAAAAAAGCTCTGAAGGTAGTCACTCCAGCCCATAATACTACCATTACCAGTACATAATGTACCATAGCAGAGTTCCAAAATTCACAGTTTCATGGTATCATTAACTGGTAATGGATGATACCACAGAATACTTATTTAATCTTCTTTGCATTTCGGTGTGGTACTAATTATTAGACATGTTTGTAAAATGACAAGAAGACAGCAGATGCTACGACGTTTTTCCATAGAGAAGAAACAAAATTGTCAAACTTCAGAACCCTTCTGTATATTCGCCACCAACTCTCGCAATATGATGCCAGTTGCTCACATATTATATTTTCTCTATCCACTTTCTTCCCAGTGTACGGTATTTTCTTGTATAGAAAATACATAAAACATTCAACAAACGTTGCATCTGCATGTTGAGACCCATACGGCGCTTCAAGAGTTCTGGCTTGGACTGTGCTGGTTGATTTACATATTCAACACAACCCTCCACAAGGTCCGGACACGCCGACGCGGCACGAAAACACGCAACAATTCAACCTCAAGGATGAGGTTCGGTCGAATTCTACCAACCTCAGCAAGGCGATGGTACAACAAAAATTGATAAAATAGCTCAGCGGCAGAGACTAAAGCGATAAGTTTTACCAAATAGGTTAAGGTGTTAACAACTTACGTAGGTTATAGCTAGTTTATCTGTCCATACCGAGCGTAGCTTTTAAGAACATAAAAACATAGGACTGAAGGAGACTGCAATGGACTATAAGGCCTACACTAGGCAGTTCCATGTCCATTACCACCTATCATCCTGATCCATAAAGTCATAACAATCTTTTAACTTAACACAACCAATAGTTTCAGCGCTTACTACATGGTTACTAAGTCTATTTCATGCGTTAACCACTCTATTGGCGATTTTACTAACTTCTGTGAGACCTCGCTATCAAAAAGGTAGATTATCTGCAACTATTAAATGGTTCTATTACAACTGTAGTAGATAACACACAACATAGGCAATGAAAGGAGTCTCATTCCTAGAGGCATTGGAGTGTAGTGCAGTTTGAAGTTTTGATATTTGTCTGCATAAATATCCAAGTAACAGGTGCCAACTTCTTTTCTTGTTTATTTGCTTGTTTCTTTGCTTATCTATGTTTTAACTACCTACAGCCAGCCTCGTTATGGACTAAAAGGTCTCTTAACAACGTCTCCCTCTCTCTCTCTCCCTCTCTTTCTTTACCATTGTGCTCCACATAATCATAAACATGAATGTACACCACCATTCATGATGTGCAAAAAAAGCAGGTAGACTATAAACATATCGGATAAAGTAACACAACAAGGTGATTAGGACGTTGATATAATGTGATACCGAACCTCCGAGGGCAAAAAGTCGAAAGCGCGCGGCTGTAGTGGTCAACTCCCCGGGAATAGATGAACCGTTGCAAGGCGCAGATGTGCGGCCAACACACAACGCTACATAATTAAGACCAAAGTAAACGATCCATTAATCCACTAATTACGACCCTTGACAAGTACATTATGTTACAGACCGCATTAACCCCCTTCTACGTCAGGTGGCACTTTTTTCTTTTATTATTTTTTGTCGCCAACCTATTTTATTCATCTCCACAGCACCTCTTGCGCAGAAAAATCTTAATCGATCTTCCGTACCAGGTGTCATTTTATCATTTTATTCTGGCTAGGGGTCAATTGTAGACCCCCCCCCCCCGACACTGATCAACTGTATAATCTCCACCCCAACTACATTCAATTGTAGAATCCCTCCACACTGATCAACTGTAGACTCTCCATCCTAACTAACATAGGCTAGGTCAGTTTAGGTTAGGTTAGGTTACGATTGGTCAGATTAGGTTATAACTGTAGAATGTTAGGTTAGATTAGGTTAGGTTATGAATCACGAACCATAATCATTTGTACAATATCCACCCCAGCAACACTCAATTGTGCAATCTCCACCCAAAGCGCGCGCGCGCGCGCGCGCGTGTGTGTGTGTGTGTGTGTGTGTGTGTGTGTGTGTGTGTGGAGGGGAATTCTACAGTTGATCCATAGCTGGCGCCAGGCGATTTTATTCAACTCTGTGACACCCACATGGTAGCAAATGGGCCCCAGCCTTTCCCCATTAACCCCCCTCCTTCCCATCCATACCGTCAAACTATCACATTCAATTCCGTGGTACCCCCTTACGATAATCTAGTATATCAATACGCCATCCACCTTTGAATACCACATCGAAGCACACTGCTATGACTCACTATAGGCCGATGTCACACTGTCCGGCGGCGGCGTTGCGGCTTGTCGTTGGCAACAGCAAAGTCTCCCTTATTAAGAGTCATTAGACTCCAAAGGTTGTGAGAGTACTTTAACCAGGTGGAGAGGGTGGTCCTTATATAAAGTTCTGGCTGTCGCTAGGCGATTTTATTAAGCTAAATGAACTTGCCCATCATCTGGCCGCATCCGGCGCCGCCGCACAGTGTGGCACCGGCCACGGCCTGAGCTCCAACTGAACACAGCAAACAAGAGTAGACCCGTACACATAACACAGCCTAACTCCTCCGCTGTAAAGACGCACCCACAGCAGGATAGATCCACCTGGAGTTTGCCAGAATAAACTGTATAATGGACTCCTCGTAGCACAGGAATAGATATGGTCTGCATAATCTATATAGTTTATGATCCATAGCATCATCGCCCCTTTGGTAGGGTGACGTACCCTGAGATGAACGAAATCGTCTCGCCATGTGTGTTATGAACGATGCCACAACAAATGGGTTGATGCTCCAGGACACAGCTAACAGCACTGCAACAAGGGAGCACATCAGGGAGGAGAGAAAGAGGAGGAAGAGGAGGAGGAGGAGGAAGAAAAGGAGAAAGAGGAAGAAGGAAAAGAAGTGGCGGAGGAGGAACAGGAGGACGAGGAACTGGAAGAGGATTAGGAAGAGGAAGAATAGCGGTAGAAAAAGGAGGAGGAAGAGGAGGAAGTGGAGGAACAGTAGGAGGGGGAAGAAGAGGAGGAGGAGGGGGAGGAAGAGGAGGACGAGGAGGAGGAAGAGGAGGACGAGGAGGAGGAAGAGGGGGACGAGATGGAGGAAGAAGGGGGCGAGGAGGAGGACGAGGAGGAGGAGGAGGAGGAGGAGGAGGAGGAAGAGGTGATACTCCCCTGGCACATCCCCTGAAGGTTGAGTGACACATCAACAGACGCATGTCGGCCATCTTGGCACTGAGGGAAAGGGTCTCCTGAGGCTCGCCCATGCATGTGTCTTCGTGTGCCTCACTGTGGCCCTGTGTGTGCCTGAGGTTAAGTCACAAATCTCAATCTGGCTTCGTGTGCTTCAATGTGGCTCTGTGTGTGCCCGAGGTGAGTCACTAGTCTCAGCCTGTCTTCCTGTGTCTCACTGTGGCCCTGTGTGTGTCTGAGCCGAGTCAAACATCTCAGCCTGGCTTCATGTTCCTTCGAGTGCATTCGTGTGCCTCACTGTGGCCATGTGTGTGCCTGTGAAAAGGAAATATAAATAAAGAAACAGAGTACTAATTAAAGAGAGAAATGGCTATTGAGAGCGCCTTCAGGGACAAAGAGACTGTGAACGACAGAGACACAGACACGCAAACAGATGGCGCGAACCACCAGAAACAGACACCAAACTGGTTCAAATCTGGGTGGGGGGGGTTGAGTCCCTTCAAGACTCTTTCTCACGGTGCCCATGTAGTGGTAAATAACTGCAAGGCAATTAACCTGAACTTCAAAGAGAAAAGCTCGCGAGAGGCCGAGCGCTGCTCAGGAAACGAGAAGATAGCATCAATCATGATGGCACTTACCTCAATCAAGGGATATTCAAGGACAATGGAAGCAATCAAGAGAGTTCGCAAGCATGTCAAAGATACAAAAGGAATAAAAAAAAAAACCACGTAACTAACGTCCACGCGTATCATTCAACCTCAAAACTTGACTTGATTCTCCTTCTCCCTCCTTTAATACTTCCTCAATCGACTCTTTCCATTCTTTCTCGCCCCTTTTTCAACTCCCCTTCAATATCGAGAAACAGGGTCTGTCTATCTTGCTGTTATTCTTTCTTCGCCCCTCTCTCTCTTTCTCTCTCTCTCTCTCTCTCTCTCTCAGACACACACACACACACACACACACAGATACATCCAGTGCGGCCAATGCCTACCATAAATTTTCATGCTTTCGTACAAAACACAATCGGTTCAGAAAGCAATTACACATACGTGATAGTGTTGGCAAACTCTAAGGCCTGCATGGTAAGCTTCTGTGTGTATTAACAGGAACACACAAACCTGACCCACCACGATATACCAAAACTATGCAAATATACTTTGTTGCAGTCGCAATAATAATTCGTTTTTACAAAAAAAAAAGCTGATAATAGCCAGATAGATAAATAAAATATATATATTTATATATATATATATATATATATATATATATATATATACATATATATATATTTCTAAACAGAAATGTAGTAGCACATTTGTAAATTACACACAGGAACCCACAGTCGGAGAAAGAATAAACTTCGAATAAAGAAAAATCCTATATTTCGGCTATCAACTGTAGCCCTCTTCTATCTTATGTACTTTCCTCAAGAGGGCTACAGTTGATAGCCGAAATATAGGATTTTTCTTTATTCGAAGTTTATTCTTTCACCGACTGTGGGTTCCTGTGTGTAATATATATATATTTATATATACATATATATTTATATATATATATATATATATATATATATATATATATACACATATCAGTCAATCAATCCTGTGAAACAATAGTAAACAGTAATCTATTGAACACTCGAGTATGATATCTATATTGTAGGTAGGATTTGGGTGTCGTCAAATGGGCATTCGCACAAACAAACACACACGAACACACAGACAGACACAAACACACACGAACACACACACACGCGCGGGCACACACACACACATGAATATGGACGTGTGCTATAGAGTTCCGTTAGGGGACACCACTGCAATAGTGTCTGTGTTAACAAAGACACGGGCTCAATATTGACAGCCAAGACGCCCGCGTGCCTTCGACGACTGCCAGTTCGGGGGCCTTTCCCAGCTTCCAGATGCACCAGGAGAGTCTCGAGCGTGCAAGAGGGCTCGCCAGAAGCTCGTCTACCTTCTGTTATCCTCTCCTCCGAGTCTTTCCATCCTCGTACCATCTTAAGAAATATTTTTTTTTTGTCTTGCGATATTTCTACTTCAGACTTCAGTCCTACTCCTCTTCCTCTACCTCCTCCTCCTCCTCTTGCTCTACCTCCTCCTCCTCCTCTTGCTCTACCTCCTTATTCTCTTCCTCCTCCTCTTCCTCCACTTCCTTCTTCTCTTCCTCCTCCTCCTACTCTTCCTCCTTTTCCTTTTTTCTCTCAACCCCGCCCTTAACTCAACCTCCTATATTTTTTCTTCTCCTCCTTTTCCTCCTCGTCATCCTCCTCCTCCTTCTCTTCCTCCTCCTCCTCCTCCTTTTCCTTTTTCTCTAAACCCTGCCCTTACCTCACCTTCTTGTCTTTCCTCCTCCTCCTCCTCCTCTTCTTCTTCGCCTCCCACGCCTTTCGTCATGTTTTTTCCTTCTGCCAACAACATCGACGATGTCGCCCATACTTCCATCTCTGCCACCAATTCCTCCCCCGCCTCTCCGCCTTCTTCCCCCACTACTGGTGCCCCTTCCATCACACTCGCTTTTCAAACCTGCAATAACTCTTCGTCAGCATGTCCTCCTCTCCCTCCACGTGAACCCTCACTCCCTCCAATGCTCTCCTTCGCTTCCCAACCTCCATCCTGCTCTCTAACCTTCCCTTCTTGCTCCTCTTTTATCCCTCTTTTTCTCTCTTCGCACCTTTTTCTATGTCTTCCATTTTACCTTACTCTCTTCCCATGTTATGGAATCACCATACAGTTCACATGATCATGTTTATAGGATGTGGGAGGGGGGGGGGAAACGTCACCAACGTTCTAACCCTCCCTAGACCTGCTCTTTTTTCTCTTCCCCCCACCTATTCCCTTCTTCTCTTTTCTTCCTGTCTCCTCTCTACTCCTCCCTCACCATCCCCCCTCAACTCCCACTCTGTCATCCCGCTCCCATTCCTCCCCCTTCCAGGCACCGCAAAAATGATAAATAATAAATAAACAAATAAAATAAAAACAAAAAAGCTAAGGCCTTAAGAAGTCTTTATGGCATGAGAAATCCCAGACAGAAATAAAACGGGAGCAGCTCTTGGGAGCGTGTGAGTGGTGAGTGTGTCGTCACATGGACCTGGTACAGTATCGTACATTGTCTTCCTGGTTCCTGGTGACATGTGGCAATTCCAAAAAACGTTCAAAAACGTTCGTGTGGTCCTCTGGTAGCGTAATCGGAATAATGCTGGTATCGCATTCTCTTAGTTGTGGGCTCGAATCCCGCATTCCTCTCCGAATCCCAGCAGTGACTGTTACCTGACCTAACAGTCCAAGTGCATAGGGCAACAGTGACGGCTTCGGCCGCAGCTACTCAGCGCCTCCTGGCGTAGGCTCCTCACCACCGGGGTTACGAGTGTACTAGCTTCATTTGTCCACAACTCCACTCCAGAGACTCTACGGAGTAACAAGCCAAGAGGGATACAATTTTCGTAAAGAAGATTCAAAATTTCGAGAAGAGGATTAAGAATTTCAAGAAGAGTCCTCAGAACTTCAAAGAGAATCAAAGAAGAATGAGAGTACTCAGAGAGGATTACTTGTCACCTCCTCGGTAGATATGGTGACATACTTTAGTTAATGTGTCATGGATGACGCCACGCAATTTCATTCATCTCAGGATGACCCCTGCATGAAGAAGTACTCGATGGATCGAGACCCAGAGACTTCCTTGTAATGAACATCTTCCGATAAACGATGAATAAAATCACCAGGAGGTTGAGAAAATAAAACAAAAATAGAATAAAATCAATAAAGTCAAACAGCAACCGGGATGACAGTTGACTCTAGACGTTCGAAAACAAACAGAAAAAGACGAAAAGGGACGTGGGAGGAGACAACAACGAACAAAAGGAAAACGCAAAGGAAGATAAAAATTCACAACGAAAAGGAAGGGAAAGTTAAGGGAGGATGGCCGGAGATGGGAGGAGCAAGAGATGATGATGATGGAAGGAATTAATACAACGGAGAGGTGAGCAGGTGAGCAGGATTGGATGATTGGTTGATTGGCAAAGGTGTGAATTGCAATGAAGTATTGGGGTTTCCCTTGTAATGGAAACACGGCTCGAGCAATCCTATGGATCGGCCGGAGGAGGAGGAGGAGGAGGAGGAGGAGGATCAAGAGGAGGAGAAGGGGGAGGAGGATCAGGAGGAGGAGGAGGAGGATCAAGGGGAGGAGAAGGAGGAGGAGGAGGAGAAGGAAAATGAGGAGAGGGTATGGGGGAGAGATAGGATGAACGGAAGAGAGAAAAAAAAAGAGGAGGAGGAGGAGAAGCAGGAGGGAAAGGAAGGTGAGATAGATGAGAACAGAGAATGAAGACGAGAAGAAAGTGAAGGAGGTGCGAGCGTAAAAGAAAGAGGAGATAGAGGAGGAATAGAAAGAGATTGACGACGAGAAGAAAGTGGAGAAAGAAAACGTGGAATACACATTAGAGAGAGAGAGAGAGAGAGAGAGAGAGAGAGAGAGAGAGAGAGAGAGAGAGAGAGAGAGAGAGAGAGAGAGAGAGAGAGAGAGAGAGAGAGAGAGAGAGAGAGAGAGAGAGAGAGAGAGAGAGAGAGAGAGAGAGAGAGGGAGAGGGAGAGGGAGAGAGAGAGAGAGAGAATGAGAGAGAGGAAGAGAGAGAAACAGCAGGAGTAGGAGGAGGAACAGAGAGTGGGAGTGGAGGAAGAAGAGGCGACAGATATTTATTGATTTCATTCTGGCTGTCCTCAGGCTATTCTATTCAGACCTCTTCTACAACGGAGAGGTCAAGGGTCAAATCGTGGAGTCCGAGACACGCGTCGTGCCGAGGGATCTTCGGCGGAAACCTCGAGGAGAACCTCGACCCAAAGAAGACAAAGGACAGGAGGACACCGCACGACGCAAACGCGGGGGCAAACGGCCAGCGATTTGGTCTTTACAGGACTTTTAACAAAATTCCAAGCACGAGGCTTCACATTAACGTCGCTGTATTGCCGTCAATGAACACCTAATGTTGTTTATTCTAATGTTAACTTCCAGGCATTGGCCTCTCGCCTGCATTCCAGGCTCCTTATCTGGAATGGCACTTTGATGGGATATTTAAGATCCGCTTTGCTCTTGGAGAACTTGATGTCCCTCTAGAACCTCCAAAGAAAGGTGACCTTTCCGTTCTTGGGCTCCACGTGCCTGCCAGAACCGACTCTTTCATTCTTCGAAGTCGATATTAAAGATGAACCTGAGGAGATTTGGCTATCCATCAAATGAAAATCAAGCTGCAATGTAAGGAGGATGTGAAGCGTTGTCGTTATCAAGACAAATCGCATCTTTTTGTCGTCGAAAACTGGTGGGAAATATTGAGCCAAAGAAGTGAATCAAAGATGTAGCAAAAAAGAAATTTAAGGAAGGTAACTGATAGAGAAAAAAAAAAAAAAAAAAAAAAAAAAAAAAAAAAAAAAAAAAAATCTAGCAATGATATATATATATATATATATATATATATATATATATATATATATGTATATATACATACATATATATATATTTATTCTCCAATTATAAGAGAAGTATGTGGGACTCTGGGCTGTAAAGGTGTTACTAATGTCCATAAAATATTTACTGCATAAAAAGAATACAGGCAAAACTCAATACATGGATCTTTTGTTAGTGAAAGCAATTTGAAACGCATGGAAATCAACAAGCCATGGTTAATTGAAGCGAATTCATCAACTGATTCTAAATCTACACGTGCACATGCAGATACATTATCTTTTCACATTGTAAGTTACCTTTACAGACATTAAAAGAAAATTAACACTTTCGCTACAGGCACATCAACAATTAAATATAATTATTTCTGTACGAATGCGAGACCATGCCCAACAGTCCCAGCACACAAGGCAAAGGTGACGGCTTCGGCTGCAGGTACTCAGTGTCTCAAGGCGTAGACTCTTCACCTTTTTATTTCTGTGCACAAAAGGATCTGTGTGGTCATTTCGATGTTAAGGAGACAGGTTGAAGCGATTACGGGTTTTCGGCTCGTTAACTAAAGGATTCTGTAGTTAATTACCGTGGTTTGAGGTGGTGGCTTGTTATCAGATGTAAGCTCCCCATGGTTCATTCGACGGTAAAAATACACGAGCACGCACACACATACACATACAAACACACACACACACACACACACACACACACACACATACACACACACATACATACACGCACACTCCACACATGCATACGCATACATACATACACATGCCCATGTGCACACGCACACACACATGCACACTACACAGACCCATGCACACACACACGCACGCACAGACTCCACACACACACACACATACATACATAGACCCATGCGAGCACACATACACACGCACACACTCCACACACACACACACGCACACACACACATACGTACACAGACCTATGCGTACACACATACGCACACGAGATCTGCTAATAATGAGCTCTGAGCTCACTGCCGCAGGGTGGTGTCTGGCTGTCTCGAAAAGAGGCTGCAGCAGATCCGAACACACACACACACACACACGTACACAGACCTATGCGTACACACATACGCACACACACACACACACACACACACACACACACACACGCACTTCCTATCCACAATGTATCTGCCGCTAACTCACCGGAATCTGTTCCACCACGTACCTGTAGAAGAAGAAATAAACAATATCAGTAAAAACGTTCAAATAAATAAGAATGTAGAGTCTTCAATATGTAACCGAAAGTGCTCTTCCCCATATACAGGCCGTTACTATCCCCCTTGAACAAAGATACATGAAGATTGAACTCTCATCTGGACGGGCAATAGTGGTTGATCACGAGTCCAACACGTGATCCAAACCCATACTAAAATATACTCATACACGCACGCAAACACACACAAACACACACACATACACACATGCGCGCGCACTCACAAACACACGCACACAAACACACACATACACCCACCTACACACACATACACACACACACACACACACACACACACACACATGCACAAACACATACACACCCACACAAACACACACACACACACAAACACACACACACACACACACACACACACACACACACACACACACACACACACACACACACACACGTGCGTGCATGCATGCATACACGCACACACCCGCGCGCACACACATGCATGCATACACACACATGCATGCACACACACACACACACACAATCACACACACACAATAATACTTTTCATATGTGTGTCGAGCCATGGACGATGTCCGTCATCTTCATATATATTTCTGGCATTCGTGGTATTCAATTGTCCTTTGGAAAACATCAAAAGACGTAAAAATAACCCGTATCAGCATTATGATCCCTCCCGAGGACATGAACAGACAGATTGGTGGATCTCCCAATACCATCCAATACCATCCAGTTGCATGCGTGCGTGAGGACCATTTCCATGCAGAAACAAGTCTTTAAGCTTCTAATTCCAGGAGGATCTTCAAACTGATTAAAATCGTCTGGGTAGTGGCGTAGGAACAAGTATTCCAGAACGTTTATACATACATATACTGTATATGTAAATATGGACAAATATATAAACAAATAAAACGAAATATAAAAATGTATAGAGTTCCTTACATCTGATAAAAAAAAAAAGTAGCTGGCGCCAGATAAAAAAAAAAAAAAAAAAAAAAAAAAAAAAAAAAGGGATCCATTGCGCGCGCAAAAGAAGGACGAACAAGACTCTTTCCCCGTCTCAAGTCGCCTTCTCGAGACTCCGAGGTCGCGACTCCTCAATGCTGCCACCGACCATTGTGCGGCAATCGCGCCTGTCACTGGTCAGATTACCGAGCACGAAACTGACACGGCTTCTGTCGATGCGAGTAGGAGGAGGAGGAGGAAGAGGAGAAGGAAGAGGAGGAGGAGGAGGAGGAGGAGGAGGAGGAGGAGGAGGAAGAGGAGGAGGAGGAGGAGGAGGAGGAGGAGGAGGAGGAGGAGGAGGAGGAGGAGGAGGAGGAGGAGGAGGAGGAGGAGGAGGAGGAGGGGAAGGAGTAGCGTGCATGGAAGGCAGAACCTTAGCAAGTGTCAGACACGAGACCCCGTGTCTGACATCGCTCTGGCATCCCAAACCTGACACGGAAAGCGTGGAAGGAAAGAAAATGGGAAGGGGAATGGAAGAGTGAGGGGGGGTTGGGGGGTTGGGGGTTGGGGGGATATTGCATGGGTATTGAGAAGGGGGAGGGGAGCGGGAAGAGGATAAGGTGAGGGGTGGGGGGGAGAAGGAGAAGGGAGTTCTGGGAGTCAGGAGTCATAGCAGATGATAATCAAGGAGTGACGTATCAGCGCAGTGGGTAGCGCAGCTGACTGCTGAGCAAACGATCACAGGTTCGAATCCCCCTTTGGCCGAACGGGTTTCCAGGCGTTGGAGTCGCTTGAAATGGTTCATTTGTTGTTCGTATACTCTTAACTCCACCGCAGAATTGGAGTGAATTACATGGACCTCTACTGGTGGCGCCACCGAGAGCGTGCCAATCTCGCACTCGCTTAGTTGTCGGTTCGAATCCCGCACTCCTCTCATATTCCCGACATTGGCTGTTACCTGCCCCAAGGCGCATAACAGGACAAAGATGACGGTTTTGACCACAGTCATTCAGCGCCTCCTGGCGTAGGCTCCCCGCTGGCATCTTCAACCCGAAGAAAAGAATCCAACTAAATCGGTGATTACAAGATAGCCTACTGAGCGACATCAGAGCCAATAATACACACACACACACACACACACACACACACACACACACACAATGTATGTATAAAATAGATGTATGTGAATATACTTTGTGGCCAGAAAGGTAGACGAAATAAGAAGAATTGGGACGGCAGGAATAAGGCAGCAGAATAGTGAAATAATTGAATAGGAAAGCGGGGGGGGGGGAGGAGTGGAGAGAGGAGGGGGGGCGGAGAGGTTGGGAGAGCATGTGAGAGCAAATTCTCCCTTCGCTGTAGAGTAATACCTTCACAAATATAAGGGAATTAGAGGAGGAGGAGGAGGAAGTAGGAGGGTGGCGGGGGGAGAGAGGAGGAGGAGAGAGAGGACGGAAGAGAGGAAGGGTGAGAGGAGGGGAGAGGGGTTGAGAGAGTGTATGGGAGAGTAGATTCTCCCTTTGCTGTAGAATAATACCTTCACAAAGATAAGAGAATTAGAGGGGGAGGAAGTAGGAGGGAGAGGGTTTTGGAGAGTGTATGGGAGAGTAGATTCTCCCTTTGTTGTACAGTAATACCTTCACTTCGTCCATAGCCAATAAGATAATCCTCCTCCTCCTCCCCTCAACAGAGTCCATGTTTGAGGGTCCATCATTAAAGAAAAAAAAAAAAAAAAAAAAAAAAAAAAAAACTATCATGGGACTCTTAGATTTAAGGCCACGCCATTTCATTCGGTTTAAAGTACGCCACTACTTTTTTAAGGTTTAAAGTATTTGTCACTTAATATCTTTAATACTAGAATAACACGCTTTAGATGTATTATTCTGGTTAAACTGAGAACATAAGAACATATGAATAGAGACTGCAAGAGACCATAAGGCCTATACTAGGCAGTTCTATGTCCCTTACCATCTTCCATTCCTATCCATAAAGTTACTTAATCTTCTCTTAACTCATTCAACTCCGATGACAAGATGTCTTGTCATTTGGTCAAATAAAACAAAAAATCATAATAAAACAACAAAATGTTTGATGATCAAACAGCACCAGAAAAATATGACGTCATCAGTCCTCCTCCTCGAGGAGGACTGATGACGTCATATTTTTCTGGTGCTGTTTGATCATCAAACATTTTGTTGTTTTATTATGATTTTTTGTTTTATTTGACCAAATGACAAGACATCTTGTCAGCGGAGTTGAATGGGTTAAAACAACCAATTGTTTCAGCGTTCACTACATGGTTACCAAGTCTATTCCTTTCGTTAATCACTGCTGGTAAACCGGTTCTTGCCTATTTCCTTCTTAAACCTAAATTTGATTTGGATTAGGAACATTACTGTGATGAAACGCTTTAGATATGTTATACTTGTTAACTTGAGAAGATTTCATCTAGATTTGATGCATCAAGAAGTCGAGATTTTAACAAAACTGATTCGGTTTAACGTTGCCAGCTCCCCCTATCAGGAGGCTAGGACGGTACCCCTCACAGAAGATTTTGTAGCGTGGAGCGAACCATCCTCTTGGTCCAACTTGCTGGCGGCAGGGTTCGAACCACCATCACCTCGACCTCCGCCGCAAGTAGTGACTCTCTAAACCGGTCGGAGAGCGATTACCTTTAACTATTATTAACAATGGAGCTGATCACCCAAAACTGATTAACCAATTAAATTCTTCATTTGCATTTGATATAATAAAAATATTGCCACTTCTGTTCTTGAAATGAAATCTACAATAAAACTTTTCATTTCAGTGTTTATTTTACAGGTAATAATTACTTCATGAGCCTGAAAACTATGAATTCTAAATCAGGTGTTTGTATACATAATATCACAATACCCAACTCACAGTTGGTAATAATCTTTATTTATCGTTATCTATAATCATTTTCATTCCCTTTCATCTATGTTTTATCTAGGAAACACGCAGCCTTAATTGGGTAATAGAAACACGTACTAGGTATTTAACCTAGTTCGCATATTAGTTAAACTAATATTACCAGTAATTATAGTTGTAATAGGGGAATGCTTGTTGTGCATCGTGTAACTGGTCAAATATAATTTTTCATTAATGATACAATGACTAAATTATATGAATACAATTATTATTTGAGTTTATTAGGACATACAGTAATCTGTTTACGTACTTGCTCATATCTGAATAATTTGCACTGAAAATCCGCATTCGTAATAAAAAAAAAAAGTCACTAGAAAATCCCAGAGAAACATAGTGACCGAACGATCAAAGGCGGAGGCGTCCGGGGGGCTCTAAGTGAAACGAAGGGAAAGTTCGAGTCCCGAAAAGCCATCTCGATTAGCCCTTGCTGTTTCGTGTGGCATTTATCGCTTTCAGCCCTGCTCACACTAACGGTCTGAACCGCGCAGAAACCGCGGCGGTACAGCGTGCTCAAAGAAAAACTGCGTGGTTGTGTGTGAATGGACCCAGTGACTTACACTGTAATTGAATCGCCGCGGTTCAAACCGCTAGTGTGAACCGCTAGTGTGAAATAGGCCTGATTATTTCTCTCCTCTTGTTACAATCCGCTAGTGGCGTAATCGATAACGTACTGGTCTTGCATTCACTCAGTTGTGGGTTCGAATCCCGTACACCTCCCTGATTTCCAGCATTGACTGTGCACTGCCTCCCAAAAATCCCCAAAGCGTACAAGAGGTCAAAGGTGACGGCCTCGACCGCAGCTACTCAGCGCCTCCTGGCGTAGGGTCCTCGGATTGAGGTCATCATGGTGTGGGCTAAGTCGGTATGTGAGTTTTCAAGAGGAATCAACTTCCTTTCTTCTTCTTCTTCGGCGTTTGTCTTTGCTTGTTCTTAGTTCGTTCTTCTTCGCGAACAAACTCGTTCATGGCCTTACAGCCTTACTTAAGGGGGTTTGGACCCTTTTCTAATAAGGTTGGTTTCCTCTTAAAGGAGCTGGATTCATCTTAAGGTGGTTTGGATTCTTTTTAAGGGGATTCGGATCCCTTAAGAGGAATCCGACCCCATTGGAAATGATCCAACTCCATTAAAAAGGATCCAACCCCAAGAATTACCCAACCCCGTTTTCAGAAGCCAATCGCCTTAAACTCATTAGACCTTTCGCGTCACTCAAGGTTGTCGATGATCTTCATTAAGGTCAGGTGATAGGACGGCCATTAGCTTTTTTTTTTTTTTTTTTTGGGGGGGGCGAAAAAGACGCCAGACACCCACCACAGCGGCGACGATACGGGAAACTATGGCGTACTGTTTACGTAGCAACGGCGATATCAGTGACCTAATTTCCCGCCGAGAGCAAGAGGATCGGTAAGCCACAGAAGGAAGAATTGACATTCTGTAAAGCCTATGATGAGAAAGTCCACTTTCCCCAACAGTCGTCTCCTCCTCCTCCTCCTACTCCTCCTCTTCTTCCCGAGTGTTACTCCTTGAATACAAACGCATCTGAAGCCGGACCTTGTTGTAATTACCCGCAGATCAATCTGCATTCTCGCCTCGGCCTCACCCACGCTGAGGGGACCTGAACCTATCCGCTCACCCGCTCACCAGAGAAAAATAAACAAGAAAACAAAGAACGAATCACTTAATACATAAACATATAAACAAACGAATAAACAAGAAAACGAAGAAAAGAAATCACTTAATATATACACATATAAATAAATACACGAATGAATACACAAGAAAAATGAAATAAAATAAATCACTTGATACATAAACATATAAGTAAATTAATAAATAAGTGATCAAATAAACTAATAAATAAATGGATAGATAGATAGATAGATAAATTAATAGATAAGTGAGTAAATAAAGATAGATAATCGCTTTTCCACATGTCCAAAGCTTCTGGCTTCAGCTCATTCTGCTCGTGACCTCAGCTCAGTCCACACGTGACCTCAGCTCAGTCCGCTCGTGACCTCAGCTAGAGATCTCGTTTTTCTGCATAGACACCAGCTAGTGAATACCTGTGAATTTTATATCTCCTAATAGTGTTAAGTGATTGTGTTGTGTTTTTGTAATTGTATACGTATAGCGCTATACAGTTACAGATATAAGATAAAGTGCAAGGTTCTATTTAATTTCAAAACAGTTTTCTGTTACCGTATTCCAAAGGTAGGAGAAATAGTATAAGGTAAGCAGAGTAAGCTTCGCGTATTTAGTTTATTAGAGACCGCTTTGATTTAGTTGATTTGTATTTTCTCTTTGCCGTTTTTATTGCTAAAGGGGGAGCGAAATGGCTTGTGAAGGTTGCGTGAACCTAGAGGTCCGTCTCAGGATGTGTGAGGAGGAAATTCGGCTTCTCAGGAGTGCGCTCTGTGAGAAGAGTGAACCCTCCCCACAACCCAAAGAGCGTTCCACTTCTTTACCTACTGTCACTGCCATGAGCGAGTGGCGCTCCGTGGGGTCCCGTTTGTCGAGCCCGCGTTCGGTAGACGTGTGCCCTGTGGAGCAACCGCTGGCTCTAGTCAATCGTTTTGCTCTACTGGAGGATGAAGTGGCTGAAAACCGGGAGTTCTTGGTGGTGGGGGACTCCATGGTTCGAGGCTATGACGACATCCTGCAGCGAAAGACTAAGCGACGTTGCAAGCTTGTATGTCAACCGGGCCGTGGGATCGTTGATTGTACCCGGTCCATCAGGGAGCAAGGACGGAAGAACACGGTTACGATTGTACATACGGGTAGTAACGATGTAGGTAGGGTGAGATCAGAGGAGCTTGTTCGGAATTACAAGGTCCTCCTTCGGGAGATGAAGGAACGTGGGAGCCGTCACGTAGTCTGTGGGATCCTTCCGAGGATCTACGCAGGTTCGTGTTGGAACAGTAGAGCCATAGGGATCAATGATAGGATATCGCAGTTGTGCACACAATTGGGATACCACTTTCTTGATCCTTGGTATCTCTTTTCTAGGCGCCATGACCTTTACGCTTCTGATGGGATCCACCTTACCCGCAGAGGCAAAGATGTTCTTACAAACCTCATTGTGGGAGTTTGTAATGAACTAGCTCCTTTTTTAGGGTAGAAGGCCAAAGGGAAGGGGAAATAGAATGTACTTGGGAAAACAGTGTAGAGTATAGCATTAATGTACAACAATGTACCAGTATAGGACAAAATATAATTTTAGGATATAATGTCGCTAGAGGACGAAATGTCACATTAGGATATAATGTCATAGGACAAAATGTCGCAATGGGATATAATGACAGTGGAGGACAAAATATCACGATGGGAAGTAATGATAGTGGAGAACAAAATATCACGATAGGATGTAATGATAATGGAGGAGAAAATATCACGGTAGGATATAATGTCATTGAAGGCCAAAATGTAATTTTAGGAAGGGATACCGGACAGAATGTCAATGAAGGCCAAAATATCATGATAGGATGTAATATCGCTAGAGGACGAAATGACACATTAGGATGTAATGTCTTAGGACAAAATGTCACAATGGGATGTAATGACAGTGGAGGACAAAAGATCACGATGGGAAATAATGATAGTGGAGAACAAAATATCACGATAGGATGTAATGATAATGGAGGAGAAAATATCACGGTAGGATATAATTTCAGTGAAGAACAAAATATAATTTTAGGAAGAGATACCGGACAGAATGTCAATGAAGGCCAAAATATCAAGATAGGATGTAATGACAGTGGAAGACAAAAGATCACGATGGGATGTAATTATAGTGGAGGAAAAAATATCACGGTAGGATATAATGTCACTGGAGGACAAAATATAATTTTAGAAAGGGATGCCGGACATAATGTCACTGAACGACGGGAGGCCGGCGTGAATCACGGTGACGTAGGGGGACAAAATGTACAAAATAGATCGGATGACCGTAATCGACCAGATGTCCGTGATGGGGGAAATGTTAATTTTGATAGGAGAAATGTTAATGAGACATTGAATGTCAATGAAGGACCAAATAATAATAATATAGAGCAAGGCATAAATAAAAAACAAAATGATAATATAAGACATGATATTGAAACTCAAAATGTGTCAAAAAGAAATAATCAGGAGTTTCTTAAAACTATGTACTTTAATGCTCGTAGTATTAGGAACAAATTTCAAGAAATACAGGCGTATGTCAAAAGCGAAAATCTCGATATGATAGGAATAACTGAGACATGGTTAAATGGTACAGAGTTCGAAGCTGAATTTAATATTGCGGGATTTAAACACTTTCATCAGGATAGAAACCACAAGAAAGGTGGGGGTGTTCTATTGTACGTTAAAAACAATGTTCATGCTTGTGTTTTAGAGAAAGTGAAACAGGATGCATATGACAGTTTGTGGGTTGAGTTAACCCAAACAAATGGACAAAAAATGAATATAGGTGTAATATATAGGCCAAAGACATTATCATTAGCAGACGACAAACTGTTATTTCAAGAACTGTCTAGTTTCTGCAACCGGGATTTATTGATAATGGGTGATTTCAATTTTACTGACATTGATTGGATGACCCTTGAACATGGCCATATAGGTAGTCGCTTGATTGATTTTCTTGGTGACAATTACTTAATTCAGCATGTAAAAGAGCCCACAAGATATGGAAACTTACTCGATTTATTGATCACTAGCCGCGAAAGCATGGCAACTGATGTAGAAGTCGGTGAATCTGTTGCAAATAGCGATCACAACTTAGTCAGATTCAAACTCCTAAACAATTTTAGAATAGATACTTGTGCTTCTAAAATACCCGATTTCAGTAAAGCTCAGTTCATAGAACTACGTCAGGAGCTTCAGCTTACAGATTGGGAGGAAAAATTAAACGAAAGGCCTGTAGATCAGATGTGGGAAATATTTCAAAATACGCTCACTAAGATGATTCAAACTTACATTCCTTTTAAGGACAGACGTCCCCCAAATCAGGCTCGCCCTAAGTGGCTCGACAAAGAAACTGAAAAAAGTATTGCTAAAAAGAGACAGGCTTATAAGAAATATAAGTGCTCGGGTGCATCTAATGACTATGAAAGTTATGTATCAATACAGAGAGATTTAAAAAAGACAATAAGAAAAAGAAAACGACAATACGAAATGAACATCGCTGAGAAATCCAAAGAGAATCCCAAAGAATTCTATAGTTACATTAGAGATAAAAAGGTTGTTAGGAATCACATTGGTCCACTATTATCTGCTGACGGTCAACTTGAATATTCAAATGAAGGAATGTGTAATCTCTTAAACAATTATTTTAGCTCGGTATTCGTAAACGAAACACCTCAAAGTGAATTCCAAACTGAAACCTGTGAAAAGTCTGGGGTAAACTTACTCACTACGGTAAATATAACAAAAGAAACAATTAAAAGGTGTATAGACAAACTCAAAGTTAACAAAACACCAGGGCCTGACGGTTGGCATCCAAGAATCTTAAAGGAAATGAAAAATGAGATTGTTGTTCCATTAGAAATTATTTTCAAGAAATCCATCATATCCGGAGATGTCCCAAGAGAATGGAAGCTAGCTAACGTTACTCCCATATTCAAAAAAGGTGACAAAAAGAAACCAAATAACTATAGGCCTATTAGTTTGACTTCGATCGTAGGAAAAATAATGGAAACTATCATCAGAGATGCTATCGAATATCATTTAGAAAGTAACCGTTTGATAAATGATAGCCAACATGGTTTCAGACGGAAACGTTCTTGCGTGACTAACTTACTCGAATTCTACAACACAGTTATCTCGAATTATGACAAAAGAAACAATATAGATTTAATATATCTAGACTTTGCAAAAGCTTTTGATACCGTCCCACACGAAAGACTACTTACTAAATTAGCTTTGCATGGAATAAGTGGTAGCCTATTAGGTTGGACTAGTAATTGGTTGAAAGGTCGAAAACAGAGAGTTGTTTTAAATGGAAAAACTTCTGGATGGAAAAGTGTTGCAAGTGGAGTTCCTCAGGGTTCCGTTCTTGGGCCACTTCTATTCATAGTATATATAAATGATATAGACCATGGACTAAAATCTACTGTTTCCAAATTTGCTGATGATACAAAACTGTGCGGAGTGGCAAATGATCACTCAAACCAATTAGATATTCAAGAAGATTTAGATCAATTACAGCAATGGTCTGAAAAGTGGCTAATGAAATTTAACACAAGTAAATGCAAGGTAATGCACATAGGTAAAAATAACAGCAATTACGATTACAAGTTATTTGGAAATTCGTTAACAAAAGTGGATAGTGAAAAAGATCTCGGCGTAATTATCAGTAACGACCTCAAATCATCCAAGCAGTGTATTTCAGCCTCTGAGAAAGCAAATAAGATTCTGGGATTGATTGCGCGATCGTTTGATTTCAAAAGTCCATCACTCATTAACAAGCTATATAAATCGTTAGTTCGTCCACATTTGGAATATGCTGTTTCCGTATGGTCACCGAATCTCATTAAAGACATTGACAGACTGGAAAAAGTACAACGGCGAGCCACAAAACTGATTCCAAATATCAAAAATAAATCATACGAAAATCGACTTAAGCACATGAATCTGTTTTCCCTAAAAAAGCGTAGACTCAGAGGTGACTTGATACAGGTCTTTAAGATTTTAAAGGGAATTGACAACATCAAAAGTGACCAAATTTTCACATTGAATGAGAATCAGACAAGAAACAATGGTCTCAAACTGTCCGGAAATAGATTCAATTTGGAAGTAGGTAGAAACAACTTTGCCAACCGTGTAGTTAATGAATGGAATAAACTTCCTGCACAGGTAGTGCAATGTAGTTCAGTTCGAAGCTTTAAGAATCATTTAGATAAATACCTAAGTAAGATGCTGTAATGATTATAATTTATGTTATATTATTTGTTTTTGTTTTGTTATAATTTGTCTGTCTGATTTTCATTTATTATTAGTTATATGTCAATTTATTATCATTTACTATTTACCTGTTTGTTTGTTATTCAACTATACCAATGCATTTATTTATGTATTTTAATTGTTATTTACATTGTTATAGTTTTAATTTATTATTAATATGATTTTTTTTTTTTTTTTTTTTTTTTTTTTTTTTTTTTTTTTTTTTTTTTTTTTGCATCCGACCTAGATATGGATCAAAAGGTCTCCTGTCGGCATGCTTTGCCTTTGTAATCCTTTGTAAGATACGGTATCATTCTCAACATAGTGTTCGTTCTCAGGCATGTGGACTTCCTCTTCCTCTCTTCCCTCTTCCTCTTCTTCTCTTCTTCTGTCTTCGTGAGGTCCAGGGAGATCTCTTACTTCTCTTAGTTTATGGTGCTCTCTTCTCAAAAACATTATTTTCTTTTATATTTTCGTTCTTTGTTTCTTCTTTCCTT
>NC_134817.1:36422099-36424599 GCF_046742065.1 Oratosquilla oratoria | reverse complement strand
TGTCTATTAACATGTTATTAACATGTTATATTAACATGTGGTCATCTTTTATTGCGATACGGTATTTTCTACAAGGACATAAGCCTTCATAATTCACAATCTATATATCTCTTATAATACGTTATCTTTTGTAAAAAAAAATAGATAAATAAAAAATAAAATAAAATAAATAAATAAATAAATAAATAATAATAATAGTAATAATAATAATAATAATAATAATAATAATAATAATAATAATAATAATAATAACAATAATAATAATAATAATA
Source organism: Oratosquilla oratoria (assembly GCF_046742065.1). Lineage (NCBI taxonomy): Eukaryota > Metazoa > Arthropoda > Malacostraca > Stomatopoda > Squillidae > Oratosquilla > Oratosquilla oratoria. The sequence continues at coordinate 36,424,327 of NC_134817.1, read as the reverse complement.
ATAATAACAATAATAATAATAACAATAAAATAAACAAATGATAATAAAAAGCGAAAAATATAAGTGCATAAATATTCAGGTAAAGCATGGGCCAGCTTTGTATGCCCTCAACTGTGAGAGACGATGGCGGATACTGTTCAGGACGAAAGTGGAACGAAGAAAACTCCGATATGGAAAATTCGAATCAGGAAGAAAAGAAAACGAGGAAAATGATGGCTGGGAAGGAGGGAATAATGAGAAGAGGAAAACCGAGAGAAATTATAATATTTCCTAAACAATGGAACCTTATCATGGATGGAAATTTTTTGCGAATAAAAAGGAGAATGCCAAAAGAAAAGGTAAATTGATTAATGAATAATGAATAAGCCTGGGTGCCTTCATGAAATAGAGATAGTGTGGTAATGGAGGAAAGAAGTGAAAAGATCTAGGAAAAAAGAAAAAGAGAAAATAAAAAAAATAAAAAAGGGATGAATTGTAATAATTGCCGTCTCTATCGTTGTGAGAAAATTCGCATCAAAGAAATGGAGGCATTGTGGCAAAATAGATAAGCAAATAAATAAAAAGAATAAAATAAAATAAATGAAATGAAATAAAAATACACAAATAGATAAATGAATAAATTATATAAATAAAATTATAATAATCATATATTCACTACAGTGAGAAAAACAAAACAAAACAAGAGACATTGTTCAAATTTCACCAACAGTTTGCTGTATCCTGACTGTATATCATAAACGGTTTCACAAGAAAAACAACTTCTCACACAAAAACGATATCGTATTCGTTATCAGACGTCTTAGCGATGTCTTAAAAAGTGGAGCAATCGTGGTACGATGCCTTAATACATACAGATAACATGAGGTTGTTGAACTTTGTTGCCTGACTGTGCATGAAACCAGAGCGATCCCAGGATCAAGCTTGATTTGACTCAGTTTAACGTCGCGAACTCGATGCCTCTTACAGAGGACTTTCTGACGTGGAATTTAATGAACCATGACATTGGTCCAACTCGCTGGTGGGAGATATCGAACTGCCGTTATCTCTACCTCCGCCGCAAGTAGTGACGCTCTAATACTCTCGGCCAGCGACCATTTCTTAGGATCAAGTATGTCTACACATGTTACACAAAGGCAAAACGCTTAAGGTACAGTCACGGTCAATTTTTTTTACCCATACAGAGTTTCTTCATGACAAAATTCAAAGACTTTGTCTCTTTTTTTTTTTTTTTTGAGAAAATTATCTATTTGTAAGCTAGATATCATATAGGAAACTATATCACGTACATAAAAAAAAACAAAAAAACTTACTGACGTTATGAGAACTATAGCATGGGTCAAAACTTTGGTTCGTGACTGTACCGACACACTTGTGGCATAATTTCGTCCAGCTTGTTGGCAACTTAGATCTGACGCGTTCTAAGATGAACACGCGCGTGTGTGTTCGAACCTCGACTCTGCGGTACAGATATTCAAATATATATGGCAGCTCCAATAACATTAGCGAATACGAGCAGTAAAGACGTCAGTTCTGTCAGTGGGTGAAACGTAGCAATATATACACATACACACATATACACACATGCACGCACGCACACACACACACATATTTATATACATATATATATATATAGTCATTATTATATATGTATATATAGTTTTCTTTCATATAAGAATACAATATCTCAGCTCCCTTGAGAAAGAGACTGACAAAGTCGCATATGAGAATTTGAGTGTCTTATTGCCAATTTTCTTGGTGAGCATTCCCGCAAATCAAGAGTCCTTCTTGGCTAAGACGCAACAACCCAGGCATGTATGACCCTATCTTCCACCCCGCCACGTCAATTCCACGCTGCTACAGAAACACCAACTCAATCTCTTTGGGACACTTCGCGCGAAGTTCTCTTCAAGACACCTCGCGCGAAGAAGCACCGTGCACATGAACGGAGACCTCACGGCAAAGACCTTTCGATTACCGGAGTCCTTCACTCTCATCGAAGTGTTCAGAGAAGTGGGCAGGAAACGCTAGTGCCCTCTATGACCTGGAACCAACAATGGTGAACCTCTGGGAAGGACGTCGGTGAGGATCTTCTCCCAGCCATCCTTTTCCTAAACCAATCAGTACCCAAACGGGATTGTACTCTGTCTCCGAATGGAGTTCTAAATCTCTGTTTATCAACGTCCTTTATTTTACTTTATAAAGACAACCCGCGACTGATCACAACTTCC
>NC_134817.1:36407099-36417099 GCF_046742065.1 Oratosquilla oratoria | reverse complement strand
TTATCCTATGTTGTATAACCGATGGAGGGTTACAAGCTTGTTATGAAGTAAAACTAATCTTGCCAGCAATATGTTTTAAGCGATCCACTCCCATACCTATCCCCAACCCTTCTATACACTCGTCTTGCCTTCCTCTTCCTCCTCCTCCTCTCTTCCATTCCTTTTCTCTCTTTTCTCCTCTTCTTAGCTCCGCTTCCGGCCTCTCTCTTTTCCTTCTCGCTCTTCCTTCTCCTCTTCCTCCTTCTCTTATTTTTTTTCTTCTCTCTTTTCTCCTCTCCTTTCCTCCGCTTTCGGCCTCTCTCTTTTCCCCCTCGCTCCTCCTCCTCTTTTCCATTTCTCTTTTCTCCTCTTCTTTACCCCGTTTCCGGTCTCTCTCTTTTCCCCCTCGCTCTTCATTCTCCTCCTCTTCTTCCTCTCTTTCATTCATTTTCTCTCTTTTCTACCGTTATTTCCTCCGCTTCCAGCCTCTCTCTTTTCACCAAGCTTCTCCTCCTACTCTTCCTCCTTCTCTTTTAACTTTTCTCCTTTTTTATCCACTTTCTATCTTTCTCCCCTCGGTGCTGGTAGCTCCTCCTCTTTTTTTCCTCTTCTCTCCTCCGCTTTCTAACTCTATCTTCCCCCCCTTCGCTCCTCTTCTTCCTACTCCTCTAGGAACCTCTCCCCCCATCACACTCCTTCCATGTCATCTAAACGTGATTAGCTGCACGCCGTAACAGCCTAATTATTATCAAATAAAACGTTGCCTGTCACACACGCCGCCGCCGCCGCCGCCGTCGCTCTACCACCATTGGCTCCGCGCGGACCGGCGCGGCGCGGCGCGGTTCAGCTCGGCGCCGATCGGCGGACCGCCACTCTGGCACCGTCTCTTGGCTCCACGTGATGACATACACTATCACCATCATTATCATTATCATCATCATCATCACCATTATCATGAGCATCATTACCGTCGTCACCGTCACCATATTCATCATTGTCATCACTATCATCATCATTGTTGCTATAATCGTCACCATCGTCACTGTCACTATCACCGCTGTTATTGTCATCATGGTTACAATCATCACCATCATCATTATCGCCATCGATCATCATTACTGACACAATTAAAAGTATAATTATCATCATCATCATATTCATGACAAGTGTCATCATCACATTTATCATTGTTAACATCAACATTATCTTCACTGTCAATATCATCAGCATTAGCAATATTATAACAATATACACAGTTTCTTTGTTTAGAGTAATCGTCTTCTTTAATCCGTAGACTTCTCCGAGAACCACACAAACCCTCAAGTTCTGTACGAAGGCCATACAGAGAACATAAGAACGAATGAGGCTACAAGAGACCATATAGCTTATAGTTGGCAGTTCCGTGTCTATTACCACCTATCATCCCTATCCATAAAAAATCTAATTTCTTAAAACAACTAGTAGTTTCAAAGTTTACTACATGGTTACTAACTATATTCCATTCGTTAACCACTGTATCGGTAAACCAGTTATAGCATATTTCTTTCTTGAATCTAAATTTGATATCAAGCTAATGATCACGCACCCACACAGCGAGAAGGTCGCCTTCGTCATTTGAGAACAGATTCCTATTTCGGATACTTCCAGACGATTTGGTCAATTTCAGAGTCTAACCAGGACTTGAACGAACGTCAATCGGTCAAATTTGATTCAGGGTCGATTTGGTCGTCAGGCGCCCACGCTGAAGTGAGATCGATGATAAGTGGGCGAGGTGGTCGATGTGGATGAAGGAAGGTCCTCCACGTTCTGTCCATGTCGCCACGAAGACCCGCCAGGAGCTTCGAACTTCGAACGTCGAGTTTCGAGCTTCGACTTAGACACCAACCAAGAGCTTCGAACTCCGACTTGCAACACCAAGAGCTTCGAACTTCGAATCTCGAGCTTTGACTTGCAACACCAGCCAGAAGCTTCGAACTTCAAACTTCGACCTGCAACACCTACTTGGCGCCGAGGCACCTATCCAAACGAGGCCGGACACTATTCCAGTCACCATTCTCACTGCCGCCACGCTATCTTATTCATCTCTGTGACACTCTTTCGGCATCAAGGGAGTTCATCCTTTGAATAGCAGGAGTCCTTTATCTGAATAAAATCTCTTGATGGTCATGTGAAACACTCCTTGTTGGCGGGCTTCAGGGCAGCGTAACCTCTGACATATGTTTCCACACATGAAACCTCTCAGGCTTTCTGCCTAAAACGAAAGCAACATCAGGTTCATCGAACTTTGCAAAATCTTCATTAATACACTTGATTGTAGACACAAATACACACACACACACACACACACACACACACACACATATATATATATATATATATATATATATATATATATATATATATATATATATATTACAACACACGCTGTACATGGATTTTCATCTTATCAGCTACAGTACCTTTTCCCATTACAATTCCTTGCAAACACGATCAACAATAACAGGGGTTCGATGTAAGCATATAAATTGATATGCTTCCATGGACCTCCTGTTATTCTTGATCGTGTTTGCAAGGAATTAAAATGGAAAAGTTAATGTAGTTAAGATGAATATGTATATGTATATATATATATATATATATATATATATATATATATATATAAAAATATTTATATATATACACATATATATATGTATAAATACATATATAGACATATATATTCTCTTTAATACAAGTCTAATGACTTGTATCTTCTATTCATCTTATCCTGGATTTAAGAACTTATAAGAACACTATCATACTTTTTATTATATATATATATATATATATATATATATATATATATATATATATATTCCATTTCATTATATAATTACATCCATTATCCTATTACATATTACATGTTTATTTATTACAAGACCTCTGAGGTTCATGGGGAACTACATAGGACAACATTTAATCAACGGTGAGGTAGTTTTCCACAAACGCGGACAGAAACTCTGGCGTTTGTTGAAGCACCGAAATGACGAGTCCACGGGCATGTACCTCGACGTGACGCGTCACCAACAGATTCACATGACACATTTACATCAAACACGTGCCAGCCACGGGCCGTAAACTTCAAAACACCAATCAGAGCATCAAAGGTGTAACCTAATAGAATATGCCTCAGATTTCTGTCTCTTTTCCATTTCTCTTATTTTTTTTTTTTCGTCACACTTTTCTTTCTTTTTGAACGTGTTTATATTTCCTGTTTTCTCTTTGTTGTCGAAATAGTTCTTGGTTTCATTTTATCTATTCATTTTCAGTTCTGCAGCTTCATGTCTAGTAATCATTTACATATCTTCAAATTCTGTGTGTACACATGCACAGCATATCATATCATACTATTACACACGCAAATATACGTAACATATATAATATGTATTTGCTGCGGATGTGCTGTGTCTTGCTGCATTGCTTTGACCCAGGCAGTGGGCAGGAGACAGGGATGACCCTTCATCCACGAGGAGCTAAGATGAGAGGGAGGAAAGGGTGGTGGGTGGGAGTGAAATGGGTGGGAGTGAAATGGGTGGGAGTGGAATGGGTGGAAGTGGAGTGGGTGGGAGTGGAATGCGTGGGAGTTTGTGCATGCCTTTGACCTGGCTACCTCCCTTATAAGTGGAAATAAGCCTTTGGTAAATAGACTGTCGTCCCCGGATTCGAACCTAGGCTCGCGTGATTACGATGCCGACACTCTACCACTAGGCTATCAGTTGTCTAAAATTCTTCAACCTGGGAATGAATCTACTCCCAAGGAATTAAAGTAGACTGCAAACTGCCGTCCGTACTCATTTTTTGCGAAGAACTAAAACTTACGTAGCTGCGTGGTTAAGCTGGTACGTTTTCTTTGTGGACTTGTCGTTGTCATACCTGAATAGAATCACCAGTGACGGACAGTCGGAATTATTTGATTGACTATACCGTCACTGGTGATTCTATTCAGATTATATATATATATATATATATATATATATATATATATATATATATATATATATATATATACCATTCGGTTTGTGCTTTCTGATTATTTTGCTACACTGCACGGTGTAGCTTTTTCTTGGCCTTAGAGGGATGGAAAAAGTGTGTTATTTCGTGGCTATGGTCGAAACAGCTGGAAAGGTTCGACATGTCCTGTTTCGATACACAAAGATGATAAAAAATTAAACAAACACGGTAGGTCCGACGCTTCCCGTAATTATTCAGACAACACCAGCTGTGTCTCGGTGATTTTCGTCCCCGTGTTATATGATTTCGAACATGCTGTCCAAGGTTACCTTTGACTGAGTGTTAGCAAGTGAAAAGGGGAAAGGGGACATGAGAAAAATGGTACGGTGACATGCACATATCTATGCACAAATATGCATAGATACACACAAACACATATCTACACATAAATCTACAACTAGAGTAAATACATCCACACACACACACACACACACACACACACACACACACACACACACACCTACACATAAACCTACATCTACAGTAAATACATCCACACGCACGCATACAGTGTATACACGCACACATTTACAGAAAACACACATACACACAAAAACACACACACACACTATATGCATACATATACAATAGAAATTCGTACATACATTGATAAAAATATATAACAATAAATAAAGAGAATATGACAAATATATATATATCCGGAAAAGTTTGGCACCGGAACGACGTCTGAACTCACGAAGAAATCATTTAAGGACGACTTGATAAGACCTTCGCTCCTCTTCTGTAAACTTAATCCAAACAAAGTTTGATGCTCCTTCCTTGCCGGAGTCTCTTCCAAGCGTCTAACACCGATTCAGGATCCGCTAAGAAGTATACCTTAGCTATTGACGTTTTATATATTCATTCTGACTGTCGCCAGGTTTCATTCATCAAATGGAGACTTCCTATTGACCTAAAGGAATAACTTGGGGCTTGTGGGTGATATAGATTTTTTTTTTTTTTTTTTTTTTTTTTTTTTTTTAAGGTGGGGAAACATGAAATGGCGACTTCCTATTGACCTAAAGGAATAACTTAGGTCTTTCGGGCGATATCGAGATTTTTTTATTTTTATTTATTATTATTATTATTATTATTATCATTTTTTTAAGTGGGGAGACAAAGACATGAGATTCTGTCTCACTTCGTTGGAAGAGCCACTGCTTTCAGTGATGATGCTGACGTCACCTCCGTGGCTCCCCCTGAGCAAGAGACGGGATTGTATCCTATCTCACTCAACCCTGCCTTGGCCTTCGGTGGTGAGAGTAAAACCCAAAATTTGGATTTTTTTCACATTAAAAAGGGAGAAATATCTATAAACACTTTATATTCGTTTTTATTTCCTTATTACATATTATTCCGCTTCCATTTCCTCCTCCTCTTCTTCCTCCTATCCTCTTTCTTAAGGTTTGGTTTTCTCCTCCTCTTCTTCTTCTCTTCTTTCTGGTTTGTTCCTCCTCCTCCTCTTCTTTTTACTCCTCCTCCTCCTTCTTTTCTCCTTTTCCTTCGGGCTTGTTCCTCCTCCTTCTCCACTTCTTCCTCTTCCTCCTTTTCTTCTTCATCTTCCTCCTCTTCTTCCCTTTCCTCCTATTCTTCCCCCTCCTCTTCTTCCTCTTCCTCCTCGTCTTCTTCTACTTCCTCCTCTTCCCTCTGGCTTGTTCTCATCCTCATCTACAACGTCCTTCTTGTTCGTCCCCTTAATACCTCTTCCTCCCTCAACTCATTTTCTTTTTTCGTCGTCAACCTTCCTCCCTTCCCCATTTCTTGATTTGGGCCTCTGATCTCTTCCCTTCCTTCTCTCTTCTCTTCATTTATTCCTCTTTCTCCTCTTTCCACTACCCAGGTCACATTCTCCCTATTTTTTTTTCTTTCAATTTTCTTATTTTCTTGATTTTAACTTTTATGTCTTAACGTGTGTTTTCCGTATCCTCCATTCATTCTCTCTCTCTTTCCTGTCTTCTTCGTCTTCCTTATTTTCCTCTTCTTTTACTTTTTCCCTCCCCTTCTTCCATACTGCCATTCACCCGATATCTTCCAATAATTCTTCTGTTTTCATTCTCTTTCTCATTTGGCTTCCGATCTCAACTTCCCACTCTCCCTCTTGCTTTCAGGTTGCCCAGATTGTCCAACATTTAACCCCGTTTTCTTCACTTCTTGCCCTTTACCCTATGTACCTCCCCGATCTCATCACCCTCCCCCCTTCCCCCCTCCCCCCCTCCCTCCTTCCCCTTCCCACTCCTACGTTCTCGATGCAAATCCTCAATGTCTTCTCCTCAATTGTCTTTCTTTCTCGTATCGTCCCCCACTCCTTCTCGTTTTTTGTCTCCACACCTCGGAAACCTTCTAATACAAACACAGGCGGGCACCCGGGACATGAGCAAGCGCCTATGCATGGGAATTTGACCCTTAAGCAGGAGGGAATTGTATCCATATATGCATAACATGAAGATGTGAACATATAAAACGTAAATACAGATAGTTACTTACACACACACACACACACACACACACGCACACACGCACACACACACACACATATATATATATATATATATATATATATATGTATATATATATACATATATATACAAGCACACACAAAATCAGTTACACACACAGAAACGCACACACACACACACACACAATCACACGCACACATACAGCACGACCATTTACAAGTTCCATTAGTAATATCTTCCTAGTTTGAACATCAGCCATCCAGAGCAGAGTGTTGGTAATGATTATTTAACTACTTTTGGTTACAACTCGTTAATCTCCCTCTAACAGCACGTCAAGTGAAGTGAAATAACCAATAATGGAACTGTCATGGATCTTTATGAGATTCATTCAACTATTTCATCGATTGTTTGGTCCGATGTAAACTTCACACACGTGAAGGCGCCAAAATTAAACTCGTTCAAATCGGGTAGTACTCTTAACTGGGGATTGTTTGGGCTTGTCATCACGAGGTCCTGGGTTCGAGTCCCTTCAGGGGTAGTGATTTATTCATACCGTTGTGTATATGAGATCCGTGTGTACTTATTCATCTCAATTTACTGTGGTGAGGCTCTTCTTTCGTTTTCCTACAAAGTGTTAACGACACTTTTTCGCCGTGTATTTTTTTTTTATTTCATTTTTCTTTTTGTTTCCCCCTCAAAATCCACTTTAGCAGACTCTATTCAGAATATTTTCCCTTCAATCTTTCCTTCTTCTTTTCCTCTTTTTAATCTCGTTCCCTTCTCTCCTTCTCTCTTTGTCAGCTTCTCCGGCCCTCCATTTCTCTTTCTTTCTCTTTAATTATCACCTATTTCATCATCATTAATCATTCTTATTTCCCACTTTTTTTTCCTAATATGTTTTTAACCCAAGCTTCTCTTGATAATTTTCTATTTGCCAGAGTTATTAGTTGACTAATTTTCGCATCTATTCATCCATTGTGGACTTTTTATTTTGTTTACAAATCTTTGTTTATGGCTCTTTCATTACGTCTAATTTCATTTTCGTTCCTTTCCCTTACTACCCATTCTCACACTTTCTTCCTATCCCTCATCTTACAAGTTATAATCAGTTTCTCATTTATATTCTGATCAGATATATTTCTCTTTTTTTTTTTAAATTGACGGTTTTTTCATTATTCGGCGAGTTTTTTTATTTTCAGTCGACGAGTTTTTTTTTCTCATATTTACTTGTTAGGCATTTTCTTCCTCATGCGACCACTTTTTTTCCTCATTCGACGACTTTTCTTTCTCATTTGACGACTTTTCTTCCTCATTCGACGACTTTTCTTCCTCATTTGACGAATTTCCTTCCTCATTCGGCGACTTTTTCTCCTCATTCGACGACTTTTCTTCCTCATTCGGCGACTTTTTCTCCTCATTCAACGACTTTTTTCCACATTCGACAACTTTTCTTCCCCATTCGACGACTTTTCTTCCTCATTCGACAACTTTTCTTCCCCATTCGACAACTTTTCTTCCTCATTCGACGACTTTTCTTCCTCATTCGACAATTTTTCTCACTCATTCGGTTTTACTACCCCTGTGCAAATTGGCTGAATTCACCATTTACGAATTTTGCTTTACAATCACAATCCTTCCTTTCTCTTTTTTCTCTATTTTTCTTAATTCTTTCCCATTCGCTCCTCTCACTTCCCTTCGTAATTTGTATCCGTCCTAACCTCTCCCCTCTCTCTCATTAATTTGCTCCCCGTCTAATCTGTCTTCAAAAACTCCCCAGGCAACGAAATATGCACTTAACTTTCTACTTGTGTACATGCATATATTCATAATGCCTCCGAGTTAATACATATGTGTATACATGTGTAAATGCACACACGCACACACACGCACATACACACACACACACACACACACACACACACACACACACACACACACACACACACACATGTATATATATATATATATATATATGTGTGTGTGTGTGTGTGTGTGTGTGTGTGTACATAGACATACACATACAGACACACACACACACACATACACACACACACACATGCACACACTATACCTATATATGCATATGCACACTTGAGAATAAAGAGCTAGGTATTTTGACAGATGCAAATGTATTTACAATCCTAGCACCATATTTCCATAATCTTATTCCTCTTTACAATTTTACTTTCCTCCCTACAGTATCCAAAGCTCATTTTGAATTTTCTTCCACAAATATTCTATTTTTCTTATCACCCTAGAGGACATCTGAACCTGACCCAGTATGTATCAAAATTATGCAAATGTATCTGTTGTTGTTTCAATGATCACATTTCGTATAAAGACATTATATATAAATCATCTTTCTGTACGCTTTAGTTACCAACCGTTCTACCTTCTCCTATTATGGAAATTGGTATGTTATAACACATATGTAAAAGTTCACTATAAACCCACTATCGGAGAAAAAATGACGGAAGTACAGGGAAACTGTATATTTCGACTACTATCTGTAGTCCTCTTCTGCTGAAGAGGACTACAGATAGTAGTCGAAATATACAGTTTCCCTGTACTTCCGTCATTTTTTCTCCGATAGTGGGTTTATAGTGAACTTCTCCTATTATGTTTATTTATTGACATCGCCCTCTTTCGACGTCTATCTTCTACCTCATCTTCAACTCGTTTCCTCTTGTTCGAGAAAATCTCATCTTTTCCTCGTACTTCGCCTTATTATTCTTATTCCATGTTCCTGCCGTTGTATCTCAACCTCCTTCTTGTCCCTTAGGTCACTCTAGCTCAGAGGTTCCCATCCTGCTTTCTCATGTATCTTATATTCATGAAATAAAATTCTTGGATGCTCGCTGGCCGAGCGGATTAGAGCGTCGCTACCTGCGGCGCAGGTCGAGCTGAGGGCGATTCGAACCTTGTCGCCATCGCTACGGCCTCAGCCTTCGCAGTCCCCTTCCTTATGGAATGCTAATGCTCTTGAGAAACCGAGTCGAAGAAGTGAAGAAGGAAGAGGAAGAAGAGGAGGAGAAAGAAGACGAGGAGAGGGAATATTAGAGGAAGAGGAGAAAGAAGAAGAGTAGAAGAGAAAGAAGATGAGTAGAAAGAAGAGAAGGAACAGGAGGAAGTAGAGGAAGAAGAGGAGGAAAAGGAAAAGGAGGAAGAGGAAGACGAAGAAGAGGAGGAAAAGGAGGAAGAGTAGGGAGAGTAAAAAGGGGAAGAGGAAAAAGAGGAAGAGGACGAGATGGAGGAAGAGGAAAAGGAGTAAGATGAAGACGAAGAGGAGGAAGAGGAAAAGGAGGATGAGGAAGACGAAGAGGAGAAAGAGAAAAACGAGGAAGAGGAAAAGGAGGAAGTGGAAGATGAAGAGCAAGAGTAAAAGGAGGAAGAGGAAGGGTGAGAGGAAGAGGAAAAGGAAGACGAAGTGGAGGAAGAGGAAGAAGAGGAGGAGGAAGAGGAGAAGGAGGAAGAAGAAAAGGAAGACGAAGTGGAGGAAGAGGAAGAAGAGGAGG
>NC_134817.1:36394599-36404599 GCF_046742065.1 Oratosquilla oratoria | reverse complement strand
AATACGTGTATACCCAATTTTTTAAATAAATACACCTGTAACATCAAATCTAACCTGAAAAAAGATGCAAAAAGATTTGCACATCACATCAACGAATAGCTACAGTCACGTAAGAATTTGATACAGACAATATTTTTGGTAGACTTACACACACACACACACAAACGCACACACACACACACACACACACACACACATAAATAATAAAAATAATGATAATGATGATGATAATAATAATAATAACTATAATAATAATGATAATAATAATAATAAAAATCATAATAATAATAATGATAACTATGATAATAATAATAATAATAATAATAGTAATAATAATAATAATAAATAAATAAATAGATAAAATAAGAAATCGAAAAATATAAATAAATTCTGATAAAAACGAGAACACAAATTCTGATAAATACGAGAACACAAAATTCATTTGGAATGAGAATTCGAAAACAAACAAAATAATACGAGCCCCTCTAAAAAAAAATCATACAAAAGCACAAAACAACTGGAATTCAGGATGAGGAAATAGGACATAAAAGGAAAAATTACACAAAAGAAAAGAGAAAAATGTTTCAGAAAAATAAGAAAAAGGTCGAAAAAATGAATGAATCGGACCGAAAAAAATATATACAAAATAAAAATAAAATAAATAAATTGATAAGGTCTACTGCAGCTTTTCAAAAAACAAAAATTTGAGTGCGTCGGTTGACAAAATTTACATATGCCAACAAAACACAAACCCAATTACAAATGATAATGATGATATGGTTTTACGTCACATATCCCCCCCTTTAGTGAGGCTAGGACGGTGCCCCTTACAAAGGACCTTGTAGCGTGGAATTTAATTAACCATTCGCTTCGCCGGCGGCAGGGTTCGAACCACCATCCACTCGACCTTCGCCATAAGTAACGACGCCATAATCCACTCGGCCAACGAGCTTCCAATAACAAATGTATAGATATAATAGATAATCACATATATAAAATAATCAAGTAAATAAATAAATAAATGAACAAACACTTGTGAAGGGAATTAACAGCATACAAAGGTTAATTAGAGAACAGATCAAAAGAAAGAAGAGGGAGATTATAAAAACAAAAATCGAGGGTCGGACTGAGAAAGAAAAAGGGAGAGGGAAAGATGAAAGAATGAGGGGAAGAAGAAAGTTAAGAAAAATGTAACGGGCAAGATAAAAAAAAAAAAAAAAAAAAAAAAAGGTAGAAAAAAATTCAGGATCAATAAAAAAAAAAAAAAAAAAAAAAAACAGAAAAAAAAACAAGAATGAACTCGGCACTAAAAGCAAAGTATTGTATACACAAATAAATATGTATGTATATATATATATATATAAATATATACACATACATATATATATATACATATATATGAGCATATTACACCAGACATTCTAACAACTGTTTGAACACAAGAACAAAAAATGAAGAAGACTGTAAGAGACCATAAGGCCTGCACTAGGCAGTTTCATGTGAATTACCAACTGTCATCTACATCTATAAAGTTGTATAACCTTTTCTTAAAACGACTGTTGTGATAATACGAGGTTGCTCCTGAAGAAGAAGAAGAAGAAGAAGAAGAAGAAGAAGAAGAAGAAGAAGAAGAAGAAGAAGAAGAAGAAGAAGAAGAAGAAGAAGAAGAAGAAGAAGAAGAAGAAGAAGAAGAAGAAGAAGAAGAAGAAGAAGAAGAAGAAGAAGAAGAAGAAGAAGAAGAAGAAGAAGAAGAAGAAGAAGAAGAAGAAGAAGAAGAAGAAGAAGAAGAAGAAGAAGAAGAAGAAGAAGAAGAAGAAGAAGAAGAAGAAGAAGAAGAAGAAGAAGAAGAAGAAGAAGAAGAAGAAGAAGAAGAAGAAGAAGAAGAAGAAGAAGAAGAAGAAGAAGAAAGAGAAAAAAACAGTCGACAAGAGAGATACATGCACATATCCCACCAGACCTTTCCTAATGAGCTTCAGGAAGAGAGCAAGCCAGCTCAGAGACACTAAGAGACAAGATAATCCATAGACCATAAAAGGAGAGCCAAGGGCGGACCTAATATCCAGCAAATTGGACGACAGGAGGACCAGGTGTCCCCCTCAAAGTGGAAGCCAGGAAAAGGTGAGCGAGGGCAAGATGAGGTCATGAGCGAGGTCATGAGGTCGAGGTGCACTTGTGTGGGCGGGTCACGCGTGAGAGGAGGGGCTTTGTGAAGTATTGAATTTCAAATTGTTGATATTGTTACCTCAAAGACACACACACACACACACACACACACACACACACACGCACAGAGGCTAGAGAGTAGGAGACGGGACCCGACGAGCGTTCTTTCCTGTATACAAATAAGCAAATACAATTACGTAAACACATACACCACACACACACACACACACGACTCGACAGTACAGTGGTAGCGTTCGCAACCGTGGCTACAGCGGCCCGAGTTCGAATCCCGTACAGGGCTGAAATAATTTCAGAATTACTGCGCTGCGATTCGTTACTCCAACTCTCGTGGGCGGGGAGTTGGGTGTGTGTGTGCATGTAAGGTCACAGCATTACCCATAGATCGGTCATATATGAGCTATGAGCTCTCTTCCGGGAAGGTAATAACTCGATCACGAGTCCAACACGTGATCCAAGACCATAGTGAACCATGGTGAGTCACACACACGCACACACACATACATACACACACACACACACACACACACATAAAGCATGTGTTAATGAAAAGTAATGTATTGACACAACAAAGAAATCACGGGAAAAATATCCCAATAAAGGATGAATAGAAGCCTGAAAATAGGGTCTTTCTATCTCAGTTACTAACTGGACACCTATTCAACAGAACCGAACTGCTGTTACCGGTCGAAATACACAAAGCTTCTGTTTCCAGATTTGTATTCATCTGCTCGTGTGTGTGTGTGTGTGTGTGTGTGTGTGTGTGTGTGTGTGTGTGTGCGTGTGTGTACGTATGTGTATGTACATGGGCGTAAAGCCTACGTAACACAGCTTCTATAAACTCTACCGTACTTGAGCTAAGTCTGGGTATTCTTTTTATTAATATCTGACGCTTCAGGGAACCTGACCGGGGAAGGAAGGGTTCATTCTTTATCGTGTTCTTGGGGCTTCCCAGGAGGGGAATCCAATTATGTGTAATGCTAGGAGCAGCCTAGATTCTTCTATCAGATGATGGGAGATTTCATACTCACTTCACGGATTATAACTTGTAACCCAAGCGGATATATTTCAACCCTTACGTTGCTGGTTTATATACATACATACATATATATATATATATATATATATATATATATATATGTATATATACTTAGCGTGTTGAAATATGTATACACCTGCATATAAGTATCTATTCATATCACCACGTACAAATGTACATACAAAAACATGTACATATACATTCACATACGCCTGTGTGGGGGCGTACAAAAAAATAAAAAGGGAAAGAGCTATGCTGAAGTTAAATGGTACATGGATAAAAAGATAGATAAATATAAGCAAATGAATATAATTTTATAAAGAGTAAAGACTATGTGAGATAAAACGACTGTTTGGTTACCGGTGTTATGAGTGCGAGAATAGGAGAATTGGCGGTGAAAACAGAAAGGGGCGACTTTGCGGTAGGAGACTCAACGAATGGGAGATGGGAACACTATAAACATAAGAACATAAGAATGAAGGAGACTGCAACAGACCACAAGGCCTACACTAGGCAGCTCCGTATCCATCACCACCTGTCATCCCCATCCATACAGTTGTCTAATCGTTTCTTAAAACAACTGATAGTTGCAGCGCTTACTACATGGTTACTAAGTTTATTCCATTCGTTGACCACCCTATTAGTAAACCAATTCTTGCTTATTTCCTTTTTAAATCTAATTTTGTCCAGTCTATAACAATTACTGCGAGTCCTGCCCTGTTGTTTTAATATGATGACCTTGTTTGCATCACCCTTGTTAAAGCCTCTGATCCACTTGAACACCTCTATCAGATCACCCCGCACTCTACGTCTTTCAAGAGAGTGTAAGTTAAGATGGCTAAGCCTCTCTTCGTAAGGCAAATTTCTGAGTCCATGTATAAAGACAGAAGTAAAAATACTAAACCTTTCGTCTGAGTAACTCACAGAGTGATACAGAAATTCATAAGTGAGAGAGACACCAATAACTCAAGTTCAGAGACTAACTTTGATCTACAACACAAATCTACATCTAAAAGAGAACTTTCAGTCTTTGAAGAAGTACAGAAAGAATACATACGAAAGAAAGGAGATAAACAGGTGAATAAGCTGGAAAAAGGTGAACTGGAAGAGAGCCTTAGTAAACAAGAGCAAATGAATAATCTCCGAGTAAGACTGGGCCATTACTTGTTTACTTCCAATGACTCATTTAACTTGCGTCCGGCGCGAAAATATTTTCGGGCACGATTTTTTCAGTTGTCTTAAACGATTTCGCTCCGATTTTGTCTATTCTAGTCGCCGTTACGTGATTCCATTCAGCCAAGCGCACACTTAGAGGTAAAAGGAAATAAACACAAGACAAAGTAATTTTTAGAAAACGTGGAACGAAGGTAGAAAATGGATGAGATTTTTTTTCTTTAACATGACCGACGTTTAATGATTATGTCTTTCTATGCCGATAATGACTCCTATTTCATTCTAGTACTTGACAATCAATCATTTATTTATTTATCTATTCATTTATTTATTTATTTATTCAATCATTTTCAGCTGAGGGTAAAGTCTACTAAAACAAACAGTAAGGACGGAGCCTTTCTCATTATGACGTTTTGCTTGTTACATCTATATAAAGTACAAAACCATGGTAGACATATCTCAAAATAAAAATTAAGATCCGGAAAACGACTGATATACTTTATTCTGGTTTTAGCTGCAGGAAGTCTTCCTGTGCAGTAACACAATTAAAAGAGGACCGGAGGAAGGAAGCCGGGCAGGTGGGGGTTCAGAAATCAAAATTTCTTGAAGGAAATTGAAAGAGGGAAGCAGCGGCGTGGAAAAGTCGCGCGAAGAGAGAAACTGAGGATAAATGAAGGGAATGGAGCTAAATGCAATAAAGAAGGGGGCGACAACGAGGCGAAAGGGGAAGATTAGGAAACTAGGGGTAACGAATGAAGAAACAAGACGAAGGAAGAATAAAGAGAAAAAAGAAGAGAAAGGGGCGTAGATGGTCGAAGCAAAGAATCTGAAGAGGGAAAGGAAGTCCAGGATATAGAAAGGAAAGACGCAAGAGGAAAGGAGATAGAAAAGAGGAGGAGAGAGGAATATGAGAAAATGAAAAACGACAAGACTAAGACGAAAGCAAAGGGAAGTGGGGAGAGAGCGAAAATATGGGAGAAAGAAATGTTTGAGAGACTGGAATAAATATAGGAATAAGAACATAAACAAATAAAACACTAATGAAAAGATGCTACGAAGCAAACATGATGCAATAAATGAAGTAGAGAAAGAGATAGAGAATAGAAGAGTAATTAAATAGTAAAAAAAAAAAAAAAAAGAGAGAGAGAGAGAGAGAGAGAGAGAGAGAGAGAGAGAGAGAAAGAGAGAGAGAGAGAGAGAGAGAGGACTCCTCTGAGCCAAATAAAATTCGAAACAGAGAAAGGCGGCGGCCAATTTCCGTGAGCGGGTTCCACTCAGGATGAACTAGCAGTATTTGTGAGAACGTGAAAATGTGCCATCTTAGCCTGGCTAAAACAGGGAGGAGGAAAAGAGGAGGAGAAGGAGGAGAAGGAGGAGGAGAAGGGGGAGGAGGAGAAGGAGAAGGAGAAGGAGGAGAAGGAGGAGGAGGAGGAAGAGGAGGAGGAAGAAGAGGAGGAGTAGGAGGAGGACGAGGAGGGGAGGAGGAGGGGAGGGGAAGAGAAGGAGGAGGAGAAGAGGAGGGGAAAAAGAGGCGAAGGAGGGGGAGGGGAAGAGGAGGAGGAGGGGGAGGGGAAGAGGAGGAGGAGGAGGAGGAGGAGGAGGAAGAGGGAGGCAAAGGGACGCGAGGAAGAGGTGGAAATGCTCCTCTTCCACGTCTACCCAACTCTGCCTTGTGGGTAACTGCTGACTGGTTGAGAAAGAAAAAATATAAAAGGAAGAAGGAGAAAAGGAAATCAAAGCCCAAAGTAATGAATATAAGTTTTTCTAAAATGAATGAAGGCTACAAAATAATGAAATAAGTATACAGACAAATAAATGAATATAAACATTTTGCGGGGAAAGAGTAAAAGAGGGGTGGATCTGAAAAAGAGAGGAAAAGATACAAGAAACAAGAATACCAGGCAAAAGGGGGTAAAGGGATACGAAGGCTGAGACGAAAAGGAAGACGAAGAAGGAAAAGAAAGGAAGAAAACGGAGATGAAGAAAAAGAGAAATGAGAGAGAGAGAGAGAGAGAGAGAGAGAGAGAGAGAGAGAGAGAGAGAGAGAGAGAGAGAGAGAGAGAGAGAGAGAGAGGAAGACGAAGAAGGGAAAGAAAGGAAGAAAACGGAGAAGAAGAAAAAAAGAAATGAGAGAGAGAGAGAGAGGGAGAGAGAGAGAAACGCATATTGTAGAAAATTCAGGGCAACAACATAGTAACGGAACTGTCCAAGCAGATTAAGCTTTAGTCCCTGGACATAAGGTTTAAAATGTGAATAAGAGGATAACAGGGTAAAAACCAGCTAACAATGTTGAACAAATTTTGAAAAAAAAAAATATATATATATATAAGGTCAGGAAGAAGGAAAGAAGAAAGGAATAAAAAAAGAAGAAATCGGGAGACAAGGAAGAAGATCAATTGGACAAATGGCAGAAAAAAAAATAAATAAAAAAAGAAGCTGGTCGAGGTAAATCTATAAATGCTCTAAAAGGGGAAAGAATGGAGGAAAAATACAATATACTTTATTATAAAGAAGAAATAATCGATCAACTAAAATAGATAATACAGCACGGTCGAAAATCCTTCATCAATCTAACGTTTACGTAATATCAAAAGACCCTTAGTCGTATGGCAACGTATTAAAAAAAAAACGCATATGATAGACGGTGTAATTGCATATAGGGAAAGGTTAAGTGGATCACGAATTCTATCCGTAATGGAAATAAGAAAGGGGACTTGCACATAACCGACGCGCGTTCATTTCCCTTCCGTTTTAAAGAGGTCGGTCAACTTGGAATAAAATCAACCAAAGACCGCCAGCCCAAAGGGGTAAGGACCACCAGTTACGGAAGTGGTACATTTTACATATCTTATTTTGACTTCCACCAGACGATTTTATCCATCTCTAGTGTAGTTTCACACGTTTCGACTTTTCGCCGTGCGCCGTCCACGACACGACGTCGTGTTCTCAAATAACCATGGGTGTCTATGGACATTTTCACACATGGTCGTGGTTATTTGAGAACACGACGTCGTGTCGTGGACGGCGCACGGCGAAAAGTCGACACGTGTGAAACCAGCCTACATTGAGGCATTGCCAAGTGATTTCATTCAACTTGGTGATAGAGAGAACATGAGGGTCAAAGCCCCGAAGAGAAAGCGTATGACCATATATGGAAAAAAAACTAAAGAAAAAAAAGAAGAAGAAAAAATTAGCTTCAGCACCGAAAGGGGAACAAGACGCAGCGTAAAAGAACGAGAGAAAGGTTAAGGAAAAAAAGGGGAGAGGAGAAGACAGAGAGAGAAGTGAATAAAGAAGAGACGGTGAAGGCAGATGACTGATGGCCAGATTACAACGGATGGCATGCGTGGAATCGCTTTGATGGGGAGTTGGATGGGGAGCGACCCAAAGTGGGGCCGCGTGGGGACATGTCAAGAGGAGGAAGAGGAGGACGGAAGAGAAGGAGGAGGAGGAGGAGCAGGAGGAGGAGGAGGAGCAGGAGGAGGATGAAGAGGAGGATGAAGAGGAGGAGGAGGAGGAGGAGGAGGAGGAGAAGGAGGAAGAGGAGAAGGAGAAGGAGGGGAGGAGGGGAGGAGGAGAAGGAGGGGGAGGAGGACGGAGAGGAAAAGAAAAAAGGAAAATGAGACAGAGAAGGAGGAAAAGGGAGAATGGAGAGGAAAAGGGAAAAATAGGGATGAGAAGGAGAAAGAGGAGGTGGAGGAGGAGGAGGAGGAGGACGGAGAGGAAAAGGAAAAATAAGGAATATGATGATGAGGAGGAGGAGGAGGGAGGACGGAGAGGAAAAAAAGGATGAGGAGAAAGAAGAGGACAAGGAGGAGGACGACGAAGAGAGAGAGAAAAAAAGGATGAGGACGAGAAGGAGAAGGAGGAGGAGAAGGAGAAGGAGGGGGAGGAGGAGGAGGAGGGAGGACGCACAGGAAAAGAAAAAATGGAAGAGGAAGAGGAGCAGGAGGACGATGGAGAGAAAAAGGAAAAAACAGGGAGTACGAAGAGGAGGAGGAGACAGATGAGAAATAGAAGGAGGAGGAGATGGAAGACGAAATGAGTAGGAGGGAAAG
Organism: Oratosquilla oratoria; assembly: GCF_046742065.1. Classification (NCBI taxonomy): domain Eukaryota; kingdom Metazoa; phylum Arthropoda; class Malacostraca; order Stomatopoda; family Squillidae; genus Oratosquilla; species Oratosquilla oratoria. The sequence continues at coordinate 36,396,148 of NC_134817.1, read as the reverse complement.
TAGGAGAAGAAGGAGGATGAGAAAGAGAACTGGCAGAGGAGAATGAATGAAGGACGAGCAGAAGCAGGAAGAGGAGGATGAGGAGGAGGAGGAGGAAGATAAGGAGGAGGAAGAGGAGGAGGAGGAACAGGTAAAATAGAAAAAGAGCACTAAGAGGTGGGGGAAATAAAGACAAGTAAAGAGAAAAAGAATGAGGAGGAAGAGGAGGAGGTAGAGTGGGGAGAAGAGGTAGACAAGGGAGCGAAGAAAGAGAAAGGGGAGAAGGAAGAGGAGACAGAGAAAGAAAGAGGAGGAAGAGTATAGAGTGAAAAAATTATAATGAAAGTAACAGGGAGAAGAAGAAGGGGCAGGAAGAGGAGGTGAAGAGGAGGAGGAAGATAAGAAGGAAGAGGAGGAGGAGGAGGAGGAGGAGGAGGAAGAGGAGGTGCAGGAAGAAGAGTAGGAGAATGGGGTGGAGGCAGTGAAGGTTTAAAGAGGAAGACTATAGAGAGAGAGAGAGAGAGAGAGAGAGAGAGAGAGAGAGAGAGAGAGAGAGAGAGAGAGAGAGAGAGAGGAAGGGAGGGGAGAGAGGGAGGGAGGGAGGGAGGGAGGAAGAGAGAGGAAGGGAGGGGAGAGAGGGAGGGAGGGAGGGAGGGAGAGAGAGAGGGAGGGAGGGAGAGAGAGAGAGAGAGAGAGAGAGAGAGAGAGAGAGAGAGAGAGAGAGAGAGAGGGAGGGAGAGAGAGAGAGAGAGAGAGAGAGAGAGAGAGAGAGAGAGAGAGAGAGAGAGAGAGAGAGAGAGAGAGAGAGAGAGAGAGAGAGAGAGAGAGAGAGCGAGCGAGAGCGGAAATGGAGGCGGAAGGATGCCTCCTGGCTTAGGCGTATATCACATTGGCTATCCTCTCTTTCTTTCTCTCTTCTATCTCTCTCAGTCTCTTTTCAAAGTGAAAGACATGCCCCGAAAAAAGAGACAAATTCGAGCTCTTTGTCAATGGGTGAATGCAAAAATGGACGTGGAAGTATTTCGAAAAAAGCCCCCAAATGCACTAAACTTGTGATCGAAAAAAGAAGTGTATTACTCACAAGTCTTTATATATATATACATATATATATATATATATACATATATATATATATATATATATATATATATACATGTATATATATATATATATATATATATATATAGATATATATAATTCACTAGAGAAAAATATAGTAACACATTGTAAATCACAGAAAGAACCCACTGTCGGAGTGAAAAAAAAATGGCAGAACGCTAACTTTTATATTTCGGCTGCCAACTGCAGCCCTCTTCAGGGGGCGACCAAGGATGAGATGGATGGATGGGGGTAAAAGTAGCATTGGGAAAGAGGGGAATGTCTGTTGAGGAAGGAAGGGAGAAGACAGAAGATAGGGGTGAGTAGAGAATGGTTGTGTATGGATGATGCTGTGATGCTTGGAAGGGAGTGGGTGGGTGATGGAGTATGTGTGAATATTTTGACGCAGCCCGAAGATAATTTCTCCCTGTCTTATTATTTTCTTTTTCTGCATGAGGGGACGAGGAGGGGG
>NC_134817.1:36377099-36389599 GCF_046742065.1 Oratosquilla oratoria | reverse complement strand
GAAGAGGGGAAAAGGGAGGGGAAAGGAGATAGATAATAGAGGGGACCTGTGAGGAGACAGGGGAGAGGAATGGTGAGGGGACAGGAGGGAGGAGAAGTGAAGGAGAAGGAAGGAGAGCTGGACGGGGAGAAGGAAGAGATGTCCGCGGAAATAGAACAAAAAAAATGAAAAAGATAAAAAAAAAGTAAATAAATGAAAAGAAGAGAAAAAAGAAATAACTACGATATATATTGGGGGAGAACTGAAATGGGAGGTAAAGATAAAAAAAAATAAAAGAGACGAAGACACCAAGAAAGACGACAAAAATATATACCTTTCACTACCATTCACGAGATTCGTTTTGACTATCGTTAGGCTCTACACAATGTGAAGCGAAAAGGTTGAATTTCGATTAAGCCCTTAACTGAGGGGACCCCATCCTCCCCCACCTCCACCCCCACTCCCGCTGCATGGTTCTATAGGAATATATTTTCTATAGAAGGAAATAAGAAAATAGAAAATCTTGCATACATGGGAGGACATAATGCAAGAGGAGGGAGACGAACAAAAGAGAAGGTCGTGGAAAGGGGAGATGCAAAGGTTTAAAGAAAATGGGGCATAGAAAATGGGATGCGGAGAGATCAGCTCTCGTTGATTGCAAGGAACGATAAGGTAGATGCGAAAAGAGGTAAAAGAAGAAAACAAAAATACGATGAGGAAGAAAAAGCCAAAAGGAAGAAAAAGCACAAACGAGTTCAAACCATGAACGTAGAAAAAATATATTGGATTAAAAAGAATTTATGGTCTACTAACTTATCCTAACACTCTAGAGATTTTAATTCACTTTTTTTTTTTTTAGGAGAATCTAGTTTACGTTCTTAGCATGAAATCTTTTCAATATACAGAACATTGGCTCTTTAAGTATCTTATTCTGGTTAACGGCATGGTACTTCATCCAGAATCGATCCCAATCCTCCCTCTGACAACAAAGAATAGTAACAAGTGTGGTGGACTGCAAAGCCTTCGGTGCTGAGAACGCGACTGGGAAATAGAGAGGAGACTCGATCGAGGCTGAGGTGAGGATTTGGTGGAGGCGAGGCTAATGAAAGTAAGTGGGATGAGGGAGGATTGTCAGAGGCTTACATGATGGAGATCGAGCGAGGAAGGGGCCATAACGTAAGAACATAAGAGTGGAGGAGATCCCAATAGACCATAAGGCCTACACTAGGTAGTACCATGTCCCTTACCACATGTCATCCCTATTCATAAAGTTGTCTAATCTTCTCTTCAAACAACCGATAGTTTCAGCGCTCACTACATGGTTACTAAGGCTATTCCACTCGTTATCCACTCTGCTGGTAGACCGTTTCTTGCCTGTTTCCTTTTTAAAGCTAAATTTGGCATAAAATGAAGAACAGGAAAAGAAGAGCACCCTGAGTGACGAAAGAATAAACGAGATCGGAGAGAACCCGAAGGATCATAAGCTCAGACTGGCCGGGATGGAAAAGAAACATCCAAACAATGATTCTATGGTAGAATGAGTGATAGTTTAGTAATGGCGAGAAGGGTAATGAGGAGGTGAAATTGGTAACACTAGATTTGTGCGTATGTGTTATGGTATAGGACGCATGTACCATAGTATAAGACACGTGTACCGTGTTAACCCATTCAACTCCGATGACAAGATGTCTTGTCATTTGGTCAAATAAAACAAAAAATCATAAAACACCAAAATGTTTGATCAAACAGCAGAAAAATATGACGTCAGTCCTCGCTTCGCTGCGAGCGAAGCGAGGACTGATGTCATATTTTTCTGCTGTTTGATCAAACATTTTGGTGTTTTATGATTTTTTGTTTTATTTGACCAAATGACAAGAATCTTGTCATCGGAGTTTAATGGGTTAAAGGAAGCGTGTACTCCGGCATAAGCCGGAAGTCAATGGTAAAGACGACTACTGCGCGCACACGCGTTTTGCAAATGGCGTAGTAGAACATATATAATAAGTATGGTATGGAAATAACTGTCCTCAAGGGAGGACCTAAACTGAATACCTCATACATTACAGCCATCTTCTGGAAATAAAAAGAAAACAAGTTTGGTTACGAAAAAGCGAGACACGGAAGTTGAAGGAAAACGGTAGCTGGTGGGAAACTAAAGGTCACAGGTGGTGACCTTGTCGGATGCTGACAGAAACTAAGACGGAGAAGGAGCTGCTGAGGGCAATCGTGTATGTTGCAGAAGGAGCTTCACTAGGGGCACAAGGACCCTGAAGGAGGAGGAACCCAGACATAAATTATTAAACAAAGGATTTAGATGGCAGAGAGTGGATGTCGATAAGTATGTTTGCGAACAGGGAGAGAAAAGTAAGATGATAATTGATATAAGGGGATGAAGGAAAAGAAGGAAGGACACAAGAGCCGAAGGAAATATATACAACGAGGAGAAGATGGAAGTGAAATAATTGGAGGGGAAAGGAAGAAGGGTGGAAGAGGAGGAGAGAACAAAGCGAATGGAAAGAGATGAAGAATGAAAAAAAGGAGAAAGGTCAAAGAAGGTGACTTGAATAAAGGTCACACGGGTAAGGTAAATGTCAGGGAGGAGGAGCAAAGGTGTGAGAGGAAGGGTAAACGTAAGAGAAGATGGGTAAAGGTCACAAGGGAAAGATGAAGGTCAAGAAGTTAGGGTAAAGGTGAGAAATGAAGGGTAAAGGTCAAAGACGCAGGGTAAAGTTCAGAGAGGATGAACGAAGGTCACAAAGTCAAGGTGAAGGTCAAGAAGGAAGAGTGGAAGAGTAAAACAGAACAAAACAGATGAAAAGTGACGAAATACGAAAAAAGGAGAAAGGTCAGTGAAGATGACTTGAACACAAGGAGAGAGAAAGGGATGGGAAGAGACTGAGAGAAGAGAAAACCATGAAAAAAAGAGAAAAAAAAAAAGAGAAAACGAGAGGAGATAGTGGGACGGGTGGGGGGCAGGATAAAATAACAGGATATGAAAACGTTTAAAACACCATGACAGAAAAACAAACAAACGTTTGTGAACGGAGGAAATGAAAACGTTTGAAAGACCGGGTTCACCATCCTAGGCGTTTACCTATTAATAGTCATATTTACATACAAAACGCACCGAGATTAACAGTGAATTAATTATCGTGGTTGGCCATTTTTCTTCACGAATTACTTTTCAGTCATGCAAAGGAGGAGGAGGAGGAGGAGGAGGAGGAGGAGGAGGAGGAGGAGGAGGAGGAGGAGGAGGAGGAGGAGGAGGAGGAGGGCGGGGTGGGGATGGGGTGGGATGCTTATGTTGTCAGATGCTCTCAGAGTACAGCTCAAACTAAATTGTCAGTTTTAAGGTACGGTAGCCTCAGTGCAATTATCGCTCAACGATGATCGTCGAACGATTGTCTAGAGCACTAGTTCTTTGTTTTTTTGAATGGGGCTGTTTTGTTTCTAGCGACTACCGCTAGAGTCACTGAAAAAAAAAGAATAAGTGCTCTAGACAATCGTTTGACGATCATCGTTGAGCCATGAACGATCATCGTTGAGCGATAATCGCACCGAGCAAAACGTACTTTTAAGACGAAAAAGACTTCGTGGAGCGCTCACTTGTCTCGCTGAAGCTGGGTGGTGGCGCTACACAAAGAAAACAATGAAAGCGGGAAAGGGATGAGAAGAAGCGGTGTGGAGAGAAGATGGAGAGGAAAGCGTAAAGGTCTGAGAGGAAGAATAAAGGTCAGGGTGGAAGGGTTACAGTCAAGAAGGAAGGGCAAAGGTCTGAGACAACGGGTAAAGGTAAAGGAGAAGAGGTAAAGATTAATGAGAATTTGTAATGGACAAAGAGGAAAAAATAAAGGCCGTAGAAGAAGGGTAAAGGTCAGAGAAGAAGGATAAAGGTCACAAGTTGTAAGATAATGGTTAAGAAGGGCAAAGGTGTGGGAGGAAGGGTAAAGGTCAGAGAGGAGGGTTTAAGGTGTGAGAGGAAGGATAAAGGTCAGAGAGGAGGGATGAAGGTTACAAAGGTAAGGTAGAGGTCAAAAAGGAAGGGCAAAAGTGAGAGAGGATGGGTAAAGGTCAGAGAGGAGTGGTAAAGGTGAGGTTCTACAAGAAACGGCAAATGTGAGAGAGGATGGGTAAAGGCCAGGGAGACAACGCAAAGGTCAAAGAGAAAGGGTTATGGTCATGAAGACAATATAAAGTTCAAAGAAGAAGAGTAATGATCTGGGAGACAATGTAAAAGTCAAAGAGGAATGGTAAAAGTGAGAGAGGATGGGTAAAGGTCAGAGAGGAGTGGTAAAGGTGAGGTTCTACAAGAAACGGCAAATGTGAGAGAGGATGGGTAAAGGCCAGGGAGACAACGCAAAGGTCAAAGAGAAAGGGTTATGGTCATGAAGACAATATAAAGTTCAAAGAAGAAGAGTAATGATCTGGGAGACAATGTAAAAGTCAAAGAGGAAAGGTAAAAAGGTCATGGGGGCAGAACAATAAAGATAACCGACTGAAGTGAGAGATTCATCAACACTGTGCTAACTGCCACCACGCAATGGTATTAATGAAACGTGGTTAGCAGTTATCAAGAGTATATTTTCATAATATGTTCTTATAAATACGAAGTCATGCCATAAATGAAAAACTTGTTTACATGAGTAAATCTTTGTTTTAATCTACAAATTTCGAAAACTGGCGGGAAACTCCTAATATATAACAAAATGTCTCCATCGAGCGATTCTTCAGTCTCGATTGCGATGGCATGGAATTAAAAGTAATTTGTGATTGAATAAAGATATGCACATATATATATATACATATATATATATATTATATATATATATATATATATATATATTGTGTAAAGAAATGAGGAAATAGTAAGGGGATTTGTTGCTGACGTTTCGACCTCAGTGTCTTTTTCAAAGCTTACAACATTTGGTCACAATCGGACAAAACATACACACACTGTCATCTCACGTGCCACCTTAATGCACAAGTTTTATTATTTTCTAAAATTATTATATGGCTGGTAGGTTTTGCCAGGCATACGAAGCCTTCTCTACTATTTACGTTTTCATTTATATTAATATAAGCAGCCTCAACTGTTTTTCTCAACCTTTTTATATAATCTTTATTAAGAACAGCCGCATTATTCCAGTCAGAGAAATGATCTTGTTCTTCAATATGCCAAACAATGATATAAAAGCACACCGGACAACTAATTCTTAATAAAGATTATACAAAAAGGATGAGAAAAACAGTTGAGGCTGCTTATGTTAATATTAATGAAAACGTAAATAACAGAGAAGGCTTCGTATGCCTGCAAAACCTACCAGCCATATAATAATTTTAGAGAATAATAAAACTTAGGCATTAAGCTCTCCCAGGTGATATGTGAGATGAAGGCAGTGTGTGTATATGTTGTCCGATTGTGACCAAATGTTGTAAGCTTTAAAAAAGACACTATGAGGTCGAAAGGGTCAGCAACAAATTCTCTTACTATTTCCTCATTTCCTTCTTCACCATAATTCAAAAATGTGTCCGTATTTTTATTCAATATATATATATATATATATATATATATATATATATACATATATATATGTATATATATATATATATATATATATATATATATATATACATATATATATGTATATATATATATATATATATTAATAATAGTAACTAGTGTCTACTATGTGTCACTGTACAACTTTTGTTGTACTAAACGCCTGTTGATTTTATTCATTTGTGTTGAATGGGTAGCTGGAGCCCAGATAGGGACGGGGCACCACGTCGCACAGAATTCCCGACTCGAACCGGGTCCAGGGAGCTGACAGGATATCCGTCACATACGTCTTGGTTGAGGCACATCGGTCGTGCGCGGATTGACATTTTCAACAGGATGCCCCAACCCTCACTCCTCCCGCGGGGGAATAACCCACAATCTTGGGTTGTGGATCAGGAACAGTATACTAGAAATGGAGGAGGAAGAGGAGGAATAAAGGAGGAGGGGGAAAGGAAGAGGAGGAGGAAGAGGAGGAAAAGGAGTAGGAGGAGGAAGAGGAAGAAGAGAAGGAAGAGGAGGAAAATGAATAGGAGGAGGAATAAAGGAGGAGGAGGTGAAGGAAGAACAGGAGAAGGAAGGGGAGACAGAGGAGGAGGAAAATGAATAGGAGGAGGAATAAAGGAGGAGGAGGTGAGGGAAGAACAGGAGAAGGAAGGGGAGACAGAGCAGAAGGAAGAAGAACAAAGAAAGAAGATGTGAAGGAAAAGAGGGAGAAGAAAAAGGAGGTAAAGGAAGATGAGGAAGAAGAGAAGGACGAAGAAGAGGAGGAAAGAGTGAGAGGAAAAGATCTTCAAGTCTCGGGAGTCAGAAAGAGAGGAATTGAAACCCACAAGTAAAAGATGTATTTATATAAACGAGGAAACAGGAGAAAGAGGAGAGAATGATTAAATAACCAGAGCCAATCCGGAGGCACCCAGGGTAACTTTCCTTTAAAAAAAAAAAAAAAAAAAAAAAAAAAAAAAAAAAAAAAAAAAAAAAAAAAAAAAAAAAAAAAAAAAAAAAAAAAAAAAAAAAAAAGGGACGATGGTGCTGACATGTCATGAGGAACGATGAAGAACACGCCAGGTCAGGTCAGGTCAGCACTTTGGCTGACGCCAGCATTTTATTCAGCGAAAGAAAAAATCATCTCTGCAGCCGTTCGTTGCACTGCACTTTCCTCTTTTCCTTCTCCCTCCTCTTTTCCGAGTTCCCAAGCCACCACCATCCCTCCTCCTCCTCCTCCTCTTCCTCCCTTTCCTCATATTTCCTGGATCAGTCTCCTCTTTTTTTCTCTTCTCTCCCTCCTCTATATTTGATGCTCCCTAACTACTTCCTCTTCCTCCTCCTCCTCTCTCTTCTCATATTTCCTTGATTACAGCCTTCTTTTCTATCCCCTTCACTTTTTTTCTCTCTTCTCTTCCTCCTCCTTCCCACTTTTCTCTATTGTCTTCTCCCCATCGTCCCTTTTTTAGTTCTTCTCAACCACCATCTCCACTTCCTCCTCCTCCTCTTCCTCAACTTCCTCGTCCTTCTCCTCTTTCTTACCCTTCTCCTCCTCCTATTCCTCTCCCCCTTCTCATCCCCCCTACTCTTCCTCCCCTCCTCCTCTTCCTCTCCTCCTCCTCTCCCATTCCTCATACTCTCCTACCTCCTCCTCCTCCCCCACATCCTCATCCTCCCCGTCCGCTTCTTCCTCCTTCTCCTCCTCTTTTTTCCCCTCCTCCTCCTCCTGATGTCTTTTGGATTCTCCTCGTAACTGTTCTGTTACTCACACTGGGGCCGGTCACGCTCGAGACACTTGATCTTTCCTTCATCGAACTGCCCCTTCCTCTCGCCTTAATTGGGCACAGACGCTTTCGAACTCTCACGCTCCCGAAGTCGTGATACTATGTGTGTGTGTGTGTGTGTGTGTGTGTGTGTGTGTGTGTGTGTGTGTGCAGGTGTGTGTGTGTGCAGGTGTGTGTGTGTGCGTGTGTGTGTGTGTGTGTGCGTGTGTGTGTGAGAGAGAGAGTTTGTGTGTACGTGCACGTCGAGGGGTTTTGGTTTTTGTTAGATATTATAAACGAAGGATATTCTTGCCGAAGGAAGAATATAAAATCGCTTGATGTCCTTCAAGAGGATGTGTAGACGCATTCATTTATTTTATTTTCTCTTATATCAAACTTGGCATATATATATATACATATATATACATATATATATATATATATATATATATATATATATATACTGTATATATACACACACACACACACACCTCTCATGGCGCTGTGGTTAGAGCTCTGGCCTGCCACTACGGAGGTCCGGGTTCGATCCTCGCCCGGGGCTGAAATAATATCAGTATCGCAGCGCTGAGGGGTGTTAATCCAACTCTCGTGGGCGGGGAGTTGGGTGTGTGTGTGTGTGCAAGGTCATAGCATTACCCATAGATCGGACCTACGAGCTCTGAGCTCTCTTCCAGGAGGGAAATAGCTGTCGATCACGAGTCCAACACGTGATCCAAAGACCAAGTGAATACACACAAGACTTGGTTAGAATAATATATTTTCCAAGTAACAGAACAGACGGGTTGCCTAACTTCTCTAATGCAACCATTCAACCCAGCAAATGAATAAAACCTGATGTCATGAGTTCACGGATGCAAACGCAGCAAGAGAATTAAAAGTTTAATTGAACACAACCACTAAACCAAAATATTGTGAAGCCAAACACAGCAATAGTAATAAGAAATAAATAAATGAATAAATAAAATAAAATAAATTAAGACAGAATAGAAATAAATTGGAAAAAAATCAAATAAAATAGATGGATAAAAATAATTATATTAAGAAAATCGAAATAGTAACCTCAGTATTTATTTGAATTGTTCGTAAAATCCTTTGCTTGAAACCGCACTCAAAAAAAAAAAGAAAAAAAAAAAAAAAAAAAGGGCAAGGCACAACTAAGAGCTTTGCTCAATTAGAAACGCCCTCCTAGACAGGACTCAGCGGGAGGCACGTTTATGACGTCTTTGAATATGACGCTGCGCTGAAAACAAGAAATGTGGAATAAACACGTACAGTCACAGACGAAAGTCCTTCAACCACCCAATGATTTCCACTATGCATATGTTTTGCTTCCAGGACGAAGTGAGAAAGGCGGGAGGGGAGGTTGATGAGGAGGAGAAGGGGGGGGGGAGAGGAGAAAAGGAAGAGGACGAGGGAGAAGTGGAGGAAGTGATAGAGGAGAAAAAGATGAGGAGGAGGAGGAAGAGGGGGAGGGAGAAGAGGAGAAAAAAGAGGACGAGGAAAAAGAGGAGGAAGTGAAAGGGGAGAAAAGGAGGAGGAGGAGGAAGAGGAGAGGACAACGAGGGGGAGGGAGAAGGGGGAGAAAAGGAAGAGAACGAGGAAAAAGAGAAGAAAGTGAACAAAGAGAAAAGGAAGAGGATGAGGATGAGGAAGAGAAGAGGAGAATGAGGGTGGCATTGCGTTTAGTGCACGTCGATGCAGATGAGAACCTACGTTCCATCCTCCTTAAAGAGTTTTGTTTTCGGAAGACTTCGATGCACTTCTGGCACCGGCTAAGCTGTCTATGTGTTATTCCTCATAAACCCTGGACCAAAAAGAGTTCTTTCCTGAATTTTGAGGATCCAAAGGGTTGAAGAGATCTTAGTTCCAGAAATGAGAACTACACTGATGGACTTACTACAAGAGTACCCGAAGTGTACAAAAGAAACGATCTCATCCTTTCCTTAGTCGGTGCTCAGAGAAACCATGAGGAATAACGTCAATGAGTAAGGCGATGTGTCTCCCGGTGTGTGCTCCTCATCATTGATGATGATGATGATGATGATGATGATGATGACGACGACGACGAGAACGACAACGACGACGATGATGATGTTTCTTTGTTTAAATTCTGCATGAAAAGTCATTACACACCGAAAGGTCCTCTATTAGCAAGAGTTGTCATTGCCGTCCATTGTCACCCACTGTCAATCAGACCCGAGCTTGGGTCATTGTCCCGACCTAAATTAGGACAGGGTTCCCGCGCCACGTCAAGTACACGTACACACATACACACACATACACACATACACACACACACACACACACACACACACACACACATCCATACATACACGTATATCTCTGCATTACACACATACAAACATAACACATAATAAAACATACATGAGCTCAACACCCGTCCCCAGTATAAATCGAAGCGAGTGACAACGAAAAACTTCAAGAACCTGCACGATCGATGCTGACAATATTGGCTTAGCGAAAAAAGGCACGCATGAATGTGTACACACGTGTGCACGTCAGAGCGTGTACACGTGTCCACATAAGCACGGCGTCACGCACAGGGGCTTAAATTAAATCCTTCTGCTATTTTTTTTCTTTTTATTCATTTTCATTAAGCATGCATGCACTGTATCAATAGTCCTTAGCATTTTTTTTAGTATCGGGCCCATAATTCTGTCCCTATCATCCAAGTTTATATATATATATATATATATATATATATATATATATATATATACACATATATATATATATATATATATATATATATATATATATATATATATACATATGGATAGTGTAACACACACACACATACACACACACACGACTCCATGGCGCAATTGGTAGAGTTCCCGGCGGCCACTACGGCGGTCGGGGTTCGAAACCTGCCCAGGGCTGAAATTTCAGTGTTGCTGCGCTGCGAGTCGTTACCCCAACTCTCATGGGCGGGGAGTTGGATGTGTGTGTGCGTGTATGGTCACAACATTACTCATAGATCGGTTATATATGAACTCTGAGCTCTCTTCCGGGAGAAAAATAACTGTCGATCATGAGTCCAACACGTGATCCAAGGCCATGCCCATAGTGAATCACATATATATTATTTAAAAGGCTAATAAGCATTATTCTTTATTAGATAGTCAGAGCTTAATCAACGCAGGGCAATCTTTTGAAGTTCGGATGAGGACAGAGCAATGATTTCATTACGATTTGCCTCATGACTGTGTTTCGACCTCATCAGCTTTTGTATCATAATCAACATTTTATGGGAAACATTATTAAGAGCACACTAAGCATTGATGTCATGTTTGGAATGATGATGGTTTTTATGGTTATGTATAATATCTAAAGTTTCATTTAGTATTCCTCTGGTAAGTCAAATATCCTCGATATTCAGTTCAAGGATGGGTATTTGAGGTCAGTTTTGACTCGAAGTTGAAGGCAGTCGTCAGCAAAAAGAGAGATGAGGAGCCTACGCCAGGAGGCGCTGAGTAGCTGCGGCCGAAGCCGTCACTTTTGTCCTAAAATGCTCTTTAGGGACTGTTGGGGCAGGTAACAGTCACTGCTGGGAATCGGAGAGGAATGCGGGGTTCGAACCCACAACTAAGCGAAGTGGGAAGTGAGAAACCCCTGATCGGGCAAGCTCTGCCAGTTGCGGTAAGCCGCCGGGTTTTTTTGAGTCCGATGTTTGGGTCGCCTCCCCACCTGCCCAGGGCTGTCGAGAACCAACGCAAGGAGCACACAGCGGGTCTCGGGAATCGAACTAACGATCACCTGATCATGAGTTCGACACGGTATCCACTGAGCTCACTTGAGGCAAGACACAATTCACCTCCATAGCAGGTCCGAAGACGATAAGAAGACGCGATGAAACGAAGAGGAAGTACAAGACTTTAAGTTCCACTAAGTGTTCTTACGTACAACAAGTGAAGACGCTAAGAACAACAGACCACTACACGGGGATCGGAATATCGCCTTTTATGCAACGTCCACACGGTAGAGCTTTGCCCGGTAGGCTGTGCCCTAACCTGGCAAAGTCTCTAGTTTGCTCGTAGGCACGTAGTATCCACACGGCTGACTATGGTGGTTGGTGGTTAGCCGGCCGTAAGTAGGGGTTGTGAGAAAGTGGTTTATATCGGTACGGCCACCATAGTGTCACGCCTTGTACTCCATAGACATTTGTGTGCTCTATACAGGTCAATTAATGTTACTGTGTCTTGTCGAGACCAGTATGTACTTGGTGTGGACATCACGTCCAACTAACTCGGTACTGAGTGGGTCTGGTCGCACCTTACCTTGTGCGTTTGGCAGTGACGTCCATCTTCCGCCCATCATTGGCGCCCACTATTGGCGCCGGGAACGGGCAGTTTGATGGTTTACCCGCTAAAGGTGCCCGTAGGCGGGCAAATCCTTCGTGCCCGACGGACAATGCCCGACCGTGTGGACGTGGCTTAAGATATATAGTATATTGCATAGTAAGACCGAGGAAGACATCTGGAGTGTATGGCATAAACAAAATAATCTAACTCAAGGACAAGAGGAAAGAAGAAAAGATGCAGAGAAGAAGACACGAAAGAAACAAAATAAAACGAATAACAACAAATTATGCGAACCGACAGGAGAGAGAAAGAGAATGCAAAAGCACACCAGGGGAGACAGTAAGACAGAGAAAAAAATATTATTCTGATGTCAACATAACTCGACAGAGAAGAGAAGTAGAAAGAGCACGAGAAGAACAAAGGGAAGAAGAGAAACGGGGAAAAAGGGAGGAATTGAGAAAAGGTAAAATTAAATCGGGAACAAGTGCGGAATGAAGAGGAATGAAGAGGCCAGCCAGCGAAAGACAGTGTGGTCACAGAGGAGAGCAAAATGTCACTCGAAAGAGGATAAAGAAAAATAAGAGCCACAAGAACAGAGGGTGAGTAACTGGGTCAGTGATGAGGTGGAGGAAGAGGAGGAGGAGGAGGAGGAGGAGGTGGAGAAGTAAAAGGAGGAGGAGGAGAAGTAGGAGGAGGAGGTGGAGGAGGAAGACAAGGAGGTGTAGGAAGACAAGGAGGTGGAGGAAGAGGCGGAGGAGGTAGAGGAGGTGGAGAAATAGGAGGGGGAGAAGGAGGGGGAGGAGTAGGAGAGGAGGAGGAGGTGAGAAGGAGGAGGTGGAGGAGTAGAATGAGGAGGAGGTGGGGATGAGG
>NC_134817.1:36342099-36362099 GCF_046742065.1 Oratosquilla oratoria | reverse complement strand
CTGAGTTGCAAAGGTTGTTCAGACAGAACGGTTACCAGGATAGAACAGGATCAACCCTTTGTCCGATCATTGAGTAACAAGGCCACAAAAAGGCCCTCACAAAGTCCGAGTTGCAAAAGGTCAGACAAAACGGTTACCAGGATAGGAGAGGGTCTGAACCCACACTAAGCCATCTGAACCTACAACAGACTAAAGGTGGCGGCACACTAAGCATTTCTCGATAGCATGCTACTTGCTTTTGCTACTCCGTTTGAGTATAAACGACTCTGGTTCGTTCTGTTTTTTTTTTGTTTTTTTTTTTATTTCCAAATGTCAAATCACTCTTGCGTCATATAGTGAAAATCTAAATGACGAACTAAGAGAATCTATTCAAATGTTAGAAACATTGCTGAGGTGTTCTTACGGAAGTCTAGAATATTGTAACCAAAGTCATTTCTACTCAAACGAAGTAGCAATAGCAAGTAGCATGCTAGCCTTGTGTGCTGCCACTTGAACAAAGGTTTCACTAATCCAATGGCATCAGGACTCTTATAGATCTTGACACTGCCGCCAGACGATTTTATTCATCCAAGGGGGGGGGGAGAACTGGTCTTCATAGTTTTTGGCGAGTCAACCAAAAACATATGTCAACCACCTTTTCCGCCACCCTTTTTTTTGGGAAACATTTCTTGTGCGGATTTTTGTCAATTTGTAATCTATCCTCTACAAGAAAAGTTAAGCCCCCCTCCCTTTTTTTAAGGACACATCTTTCCTGTGCGGATTTTTGTTAACAGGTAATCCACCCTCTACAGACCATAAAAAAAAAAAAAACGAAAATCAAATGTGTGGAAACTGTTGGGAAGTTGGGGAGAACTCCTGAAGCAAGGAAACCAACAGCCCAAAGGGTTGGGGGTCAGGGGTGAAGGGGGCACAGGTCACATAAGGTCAGGTCATTAGGTAAAGTGCACGCGACCACACGTCTGCGTCCTCCTTTTTATTTATTTATTTATTTATTATTATTTTTAATGCAGCATCCCACCAACCCAGTCTGTCTACCTCTCTCCAGCATTTGCTATACCGTACTTCGGGTCCTTTCCAAGCTTTGGAACCACTGACCTGACCTGACCTGACCTAACCTTCTTTGACACAGTACCAAAAGTAATCATAACATATGGAATATACGGACATAATCATGGAAAGGGATCCCAGGGGAAAGAATACGTCGACTCTCGTTGTGCTCAAATGTTGGTTAGGGCCGTTCCAGACGCTCTCTCTCTTTCTCTTTCTCTCTCTCGCTCTCTTCCTCTCTCTCTTTCGACCTCATTTCAAATACTTCTCCCCCCCCGCCCCATGGTCATGATGAAAACCAATTAAACTCTGCAGTCAACCGCAGGTTGTCATGACAACCAGCACCCTATATCATATCTAATTCCATTCATCTTTCTCTCTCTCTCTCTCTCTCTCGCTCCCTCCCTCTCTTTTCACCTCTTACTCTCTTCTGGTCTCCTCAACTACCCTATCTATCTACCCCCACCCCCATCCCAGATATTTCTTAATTTTCTTTTATTGTTCTATATTACATAACACAAACCTCTGGTTCATTCCAGGACCGGTCTAACCACTGGTGGGAGATACAATCTTTGCGTCTCACAACAGTGTCTTAATCCGAAATGGTAAGAAGTGTGTATGGAGTCATTGGTGTGTATCTGTAGTGAAAAGTTGTATTTGTGAAAAAAAAATAGTAAAACAGTGGGAAAGCAATATCATTATATCGACCACACTAATGAGCTGTAGTTGTGAAAACAGTGAAATAATAGTGGGTACTAATGTCATTATCTCAACCATACTAATGATATGCTAAAAAAAAAAAAAAAAAAAAAAAAAAAAATTGTCTACCGGACCTTTCTTGTTCACTATGACAGGGAGAGGTTGATAACTTATCAAATTTTGACTAATTGGCTGAAGCTTACCAGGATTCGAAACCGAGCCTTCCACATGCGAGGCAGGAACTCCACCCATCTCATATTCAATTCCGTTCCTTTCCCAAACTTCTCTCTTCGCTCTCTTCCCTACTCTCTCATCCACCTAACTCACCGACCTTCTTTAATATTCCTTTATACTATCTGTTACCATTCTTCCCGTTTCTCTTCTTCGAAACCAGAGAGAGAGAGAAATAGAAAGTGAAGGAGAGAGAGAGTGAAGGAGAAAAAGAGAGATAGAGAGAGAGAGGGGGGAGAGAGAGAGAGATAGAGAGAAGAGATAGAGAGATAGAGAGAGGAGAGAAGGAGAGAGAGAGATAGAGAGAAAGAGAGACCACTCAGTCTTATCTTTCCAACTAAGCAACTTCATAGTCCATTTCCTTAATTTTTTTTCCATTTTCTGAGGAAAAAATATAACATGGATGGGACCCACCACAACAATAGTCCTATGATAACGGGATATAAAACCTACATTCTTTTACGATCACTTCCAATTCTAACCCTGATAACTGATAACAACCCTAACGCAAAGCTTATCGTGGTCACTGAACTCTCCATTAAGCCCTGATCAAACTAAAAATTTCAACCGTGGATGTTCATTTACTATGTAAGTCAATAGAGGCGTTCACACACAACCGCACAGTTTTTTCCTAGACTATGCTGTACCTCCGAGGTTTCCGCGCGGCTGAAACCGTTAGTGTGAACAAGTCATTAGTAATAATGATAAGCGGCTCCCCCCCTCTCTCTCTCCTTCTCTCTCTCTCTCTCTCTCTCTCTCTCTCTCTCTCTCTCTCTCTCTCTCTCTCTCTCTCTCTCTCTCTCTCCAGGGATTCCTAAATTGGGGTAATTAATCACCTCGCTTGGAAGTAATTTTACATTGAGCTGGGCAAACGACTGCCATTACACGTTCCTGAAATTCATAATTCACTTCTTCTAAACTGAAAGAGTAGCTGTAATCATTGTGTTCATGACAGTACTCTTCTATGAAACCACAAATGAAAGTCCGAATGAATAAAGTTACAGTTATTACACACTGGTTCATATGAGAGAAAGAGAGGGAGAGAGAAGAGAGAGAGGGGAAGAGAGATACAGATAAATATAGATAAAGAGAAAGAGATAAAGAGAGAGACAGATCTCGTTTTTTTTTTTTTTTTTTTTGACCACCAAGTAACTGGTGACCGGTATACCCTAGATGCAGTTGCTACCCGCTGTACCCTGAGGCCTTGTCTGGCCTTTGTTCGTTTATCACTTGGTCCATCCTTACCCACTGGCTTCATGTTCTCGTATGGTGAAGTAACGCCCCGACTGCTACCCCGCCCACTTCTCTAATGCGCCGCGAGGGAGAGAAATCTGGTTTGCAAGAACAGAATTATTTCCCAAAGGGGTCCTTCTTCAACTTCAGAACCAGTGCACTCACCTGAACTGATCTGACCTCATTTAACCTAGCGTAACCTGACCTCGTATTCTCTGACGTGCTATCAAAAATCGCCATGACACGTGTAATATTGTTTATTTGTTTATCTATTGTCCAACCATGACATCAAACTACCGCCGGGAAAAACATGACGCCATCCGAAGTGAGAAGGGGTCTATTGAGAAAGAGTTCAGAAGGGACCCATTAAGAAATAATTCAGAAGGAACCTACCGAGAAAGAGTTCAGAAGGGACCTACTGAGAAAGAGTTCAATTTTCGCATCTGCCCTAGCATCTGGCTTTACATAATAGATTTTGCTGCACCACGCGTCAAACGATTTTATTGAGAAGCGAGCTGGAGGTGAACGGGGCATCCGTTACATATTGAAAAGGAATTGATCTGCGTTCGCCATGTTGTCTCTTATCGGTGAATTAACTTATTTACAAGACTTCTGCTGGTCTTCTCGTTTTCATGAGTCTTTTAAGAGATGTTCCTTGGGTCTGTTCCCAGCTGGATCAATCTGCGCGATCCACTCTTCAACCCCCATAAGAATGTTTACCATCTCTGGAACAGTATGTGGTGAAGGCAACTCGGTAACCAATCATCGCTCTGCTAGCCAGTGACGTCATGTCGTCGGGAAAGGAAATGTATCCTGATCTAGTCCTTCTTTAATGTATTAAGTAGATTGTAACGC
This sequence comes from Oratosquilla oratoria, assembly GCF_046742065.1. Taxonomy (NCBI): domain Eukaryota; kingdom Metazoa; phylum Arthropoda; class Malacostraca; order Stomatopoda; family Squillidae; genus Oratosquilla; species Oratosquilla oratoria. The sequence goes on along the minus strand of NC_134817.1, from coordinate 36,358,034 downwards.
ACATTAAGTAATTACAAGTAACATTATTGAAACGAAATGATTTTGGTATGCTTCCAACATGGTTGACAGATGAATTAGTTATTGCTAACAAGGATTTCAGAATGTGTGAGTGGGTATATGTTGTACATAAATCACGCTGAAAAAATAAAGCATTTAGAATACATTTACTATCAGATAACAACTCTCCGAGAATCTGTGTCAAGTTAATTTGTTCTCATTTATACCTGGCATGATTGTGACAGTTTGATTTGGAAACAGAATATGCAGACAATGAATTGCGTTTCCTAGATGAATCCGTTTAAACAATGTGGACTTCGATAATCACTCTTCAGACAAAAGAAATCCCAGTGTCTGATGGCGAACTATAAATGATGCCACATACCTCAAGTTCAGTACAATGACTGGGTCGTTTTCGCTTACATTCCTCAGTTTCATGAAGGAACTGGTTTAAGCCACACAAATACAGTTTAACCACGGGAATGGAACACAGTGAACCTAGATGATAGCTAAGACACACTAGATCCTTCTCCCGTTGATTTTCTAAGTAGTTTATGTACTTTTCCAAATAATGTCCCTAAGTGTATTTGTACCATCCCCATCTCAATCACCCAAGTCCTCATCTTCTTGAATGATGTAATTTTCAAAACACTATTTTTTTTTCAGAAGTAAGTACATGCTTTGGTGATGACAATGCAGATAACGTGGGGAGCAAGTCATTACACCGAGTATTGTGGATGACCACAACAATAACAATAACTAACAACAAATAACACTTCTTGAGAACGCACTAGGAGCACACAAGACAAATGCTATCTTCATGGTGTTTTCTCATTTTCTAATGTGCGTTGGGATATATTTAGTACATGAATTCAGGTCATTTCTTACACTCCACAAAATAATTCGATCCCCGCCCACGCTGTAGCCCAGTGGATACCGTGTCGAACTCATGAATAGGTGGTTGTGAGTTCGATTCCCGGGCGGGGAGGCGACCTCACATCGGGTTATAAAACCCAGCGGCTTGCCGCAACTAACAGAGATTTGTTTTACCAAAGGTTTCTCACTTCCCACTGCAAGGGAGTGGGATGGTGAGTTTGATGAGTGTGACGTCATGAGTTATCAGGTAGGTGATTGGCTATAGGGCCATCTTGAAGACATCAGCGACTTCTGGTCTTCTCTTCTTATCTGAATGCTCTTTGTTCTCTTGATATCTCCTCTTCCGCGTCAATTCGGCACAAAGATATCTGAGCTCCAATGGCATTTTCTTATCTTTCTTTGATACGATATCACCAATAATGTGCCGAAATGCACCAAAAAAGCCACTGGGACGTTGTTTTTGTAAATTGGATACAATTCGAGTCTCAATGAAAGGCTAACTTTCCATTTGCAATGAGCAATGCAACTCTGAATTGTATGTCTACAATAACCAACATAACTCCCTTCCAAATGCATATCATTCCTTGTACCTGGCATCCTATATGAAATACGCATTCAACTGAAATGAAACGAAACGGAATGAAATGAAGCCATTTTTATAAAGTCCATCAGAAAAAAAACAGGTCCATCCCTTTCCATTAATTTTATTGGGTTAGTCTGTGCCCCCCAAATTTTTACGTTTTACAATTGAGTCTCCTTAAATAAATACAAATGTCCTCAAATAGTTTCTGGCGTATTATGACGCTAATAATACAGTTTCTCTGGAGAGAGGGTGGTTAGAGAGAGAGAGAGAGAGAGAGAGAGAGAGAGAGAGAGAGAGAGAGAGAGAGAGAGAGAGAGAGAGAGAGAGAGAGAGAGAGAGAGAGAGAGTGTGAGGGAGAGGGAGAGGGAGAGAGAGATAGAGATAGAGATAGAGAGAGGGAGGGAGAGGGAGAGAGAAAGAAATACACATTATCATAAACAACTTTATCATACAATTTTGCGTATTACATACTGTTTGTTCACCCGTTACATCTGTTGCGCGATGATGGCATAATCGGAAGCATTCTGCGTTCGAATCTCGCACTCCTCTCCGATTCCTAGCAGTGACTGTTACCCGCCCCAACAGTTCCTAAAGCGCATAGGGCAAAGGTGACGGCTTCGGCCGCAGCTACTCGGCGCCTCCTGGCGTGGGCTCCTCACCTACCTGTACATCTTTCCTAATGTATACTCCCGAACTTCTCGCGTTTCAACCATTGTTATCTGATCGACTGAAAAATATCCATACATTGTTAACAGATCATCAACCGAGACCATTCCAGGGAAGGATTTAATGTCAACTTCAGACAACTGTGCATATGCAAGGACATCCACGTGCCTTGGATGTAGAATATTAACGTTTACACTCGTTTCAGACAGACTAAATAAGTGACTATCCCTGCTGGAATTTGATTCCCGGAATGTGTGTCTTCGGTGTATGTCGAAACGCGCGCGCAGTTACCAACAGACCGCCATGATCCCTTAAAACACGCCAAGATTAAACACATTCGTAATCAAGTATGCCATACATTTTCTACAAAGTCTTCCGTTCCATTTCTGGTTTGGTTCCTTTGGTTTCATGTCCTGGAAATGTTGGACCATTTCCTTGTCGGTATTTCTCGTACATTCACATTGCCGCCTCCCCCCCCCCCACCACCACCTCACTCTCAGAATCCTCCATTTCATTTCCGCCCCTTGCTATATACATTTCGCAAATTACTTTAATTCCGGTCTTCACATACATCCCCATTCCGTGCGAATTTCTTTTTGAAATATAAGTCCAGTCGCTAATTCATAAATATGGTTGCTTTTGGATGGACGAGCACATTCCAAAGGCCACTAACAAGACGCAGATGTCCCAACACCTCCATTTTGCTTCTTCTTCTTCTGCCACACATTGTGAAATAAGTGATTGACCGAAGAGAAGGCAAATATCCCTCTTGGGATGGATCAGTGGTATCACCTTCGTCTCACATGCAAGAGACCCGAGTTCAAAACCCGGAAGGACACAAAAATGCTTACTGGTAGCAAGACTTTATACATGCGTGTCTGCACCTTTTCGGAAATGCCTGACTCCCTAATCAGCCAAAATACACACTCAAGCAAAATCAGTTCAATACTTTCCTACATGCACACTACCCTCATACTATAGGCTTCTATTTATTTTTTTTTTCCTTTTTTTCTTCTTCTTTCTTTTAACCATCCCATTCCAACGAGGTAAGAATTAAGAAACACCAGGTAGGACAAGCCCTGACAGTTGCGGCAAGCCGCTATTTTTTAAGGCCGATGTTTGGGTCACCTCCCCGCCTGGCCAGGGATGTCGGGAATCAACACGACATAGCCCGCAGCAGGTCCCGGGAATCGATCTCACGACTACCTCATGAGTTCGACATGGTATCCACTGAGCTTCCTTTGAAGTATTCCACCACACATGCTCAAACATGTCTGGGTGAAATTGGGTCGTTTTAGTGTAGAAGATAACATAACTGTCCTACAAGACGGTGAGGAGCCTACGCTAGGAGGCGCCGAGTAGCTGCTGCCGAGGCCGTCACCTTTGCCCTATGCGTTTCTTGGACTGTTAGGGCAGGTAACAGTCACTGCTGGGAATTGGAGATGAGTGCGGGATTCGAACCCACAACTAAGCATATGCGAGACCAGCACGTTTCTGATTACGCAACCAGACTTAGGATCTCCCGTAAGGTTTCTGAGACGGAGATGTCCGCAATACAACATGCTAACTGATGCAAAGAGAAGATGCTGCGTTATGCTTACCATTACTTATGCTTACCGGAGAGCAAGGCGATAGATATATCTTCTGGAGAGAGAGAGAGAAAAAAAAAAAAAAAAAAAAAAAATTGGGGCGAGACTGTGAGGATCTAGAAGACCTTCATCTATAGTTAGGTCATATATCCCGTGATAGATTTAAGTCACTAGACTGGGAATGGACAGGGAGTCTACCTGGAAGCTACTTGGGGTTGACCCATAGGGCTGGAGAAAGTAAGTTTGATCAAGCAATGTTATGGTATTTGTCATTGTTAGTTCTGATTTGTCTCTGTCTTTGGTTTCTTCACTGTTGCGTTTCCAAAACAGGTCGATGCATACACATGAGTTTCACATTTCTAGATACAGTTAGGATGTATCGCGTTCATCCTTGACTAAGGGCCGGGACTCTGTGTTGCTCCGCTAAATTGGCAGCCTAAGACAAGTGTCCATGAGATATCAAACGTGGAATGTTAAAAAAAAAAAAAAAAAAAAAAAAAAAAAAAAAAAAAAAAAATCCCTTCAAGAAATTTTGTCTCCTTTCAGGTTCCGCTGACGAGTTGTGTCCAGTGCCCGAAGGAGTTTTCTTCATTTCCGCTCGCCTGAACTCTCTTCTTCTTATCATCATTCCTTTTGTTGTCGAAATTGTCGCTCTAATCCTTTAGCATCAACGAGTGGTTGCATTCTTTTTTAATTTGCTGTGCTCATCGGTTCTTGAAAAATATCCATCTGTAGGAGATAGTCATCTTCCAGGTTGCCGGATAGTAACAAAGGACTTCGCACGATCTCTGTCGATGCATCAGGAACTTCTTACGTAATCAGAGGTCTTAGTGATTCTTGTTTGACTTTTGCTCCTGGAATGGGTGGTAAGAGTACAGTCGTGAATATTATTCCTTCGACTTTTTGTCCACATGTACTGCCATCAATTTGGTTTTAATTCGCACGTACTTAAAAAAAAAAAAGTGATGAGTATCTGCGGCCGAAGCCGTTACCTCTGCCCTATTATGCACTTTGGGGGACTGTTGAGACAGGTAACAGTCACTGCTGGGAATTGGAGGTGTGTTGGTTCGAATCCCGCACTCTCCATCATCTACTAAATCGTCGCTCACACATCCATTATAACCTAAACAAGTAGTGGACAAGAAAAACTGAATTTTGTCAACATATTCAATTTTCATTTCATTGAATGCTATAAGATTTCATACAGTTTAAATTACAACTCCTAATATTCGCCAAATAAAAATGGGGTTTGGTCCGAGAAATGTGTCTTCGGAATTTGCACAAACGCGTCCGCCTACCAGATCTTCGAGAGATGCACAGATACAATGTGCAAAGTTCTTTGTTACTATCCGACAACCTGAAGGATGACTATCCCCTACTACAGGTGGATAGTTTTCAAGAAGTGACAAAAAATAAAACATGCGTCGATGCTAAAGCATTGGCGTGACACTGCGTTGCTAACTAAAAGAAAACCAACAAAGTCTCACCTTCTGGTGGCGAATAAAGACAAAGAACTACGACACCTGCAAGGATCTCTCTCTCTTTCTCTCCCTCCCTCTCCCTTTCTCTCTCTCTTTCTAAAAAACGAGGAGCCTTTGGTCTTTATTTCGCTATATACCCACTCTCCCAGACTCATTACATATTCTAACGCTCAATTACGATGTTTGTGACCGTGCCACTAGCATAACAGCCTTCCAGCACACATACACATAATTCTATTCTCCCTTTACCCACCTCCCGAAGTTCTTCAGCCATGACGAAGGAGCGACGAGGATGCACTGGACAGTTTTGAAGGATATCATATACCTTTATGTTGAGGGTCTGAACTCAACAACAGAAGAAATCAGGCCAACAGGCAGAGGAAAAAGAAAACGGAGTGAAAGGGAGGAAAGAAGAACAAGGTCGAAACTTTGGGAAATGGAGAGAAGAAGAGGCATGGAAAGAAAAAGATGAAGAGGACGGGGGGAGAAGGAAAAAGTGATCTGAAATGGCAATTGCCGACAGAATGAAAAAAAATATATATGGTGTAGGCGTGGGAAGGCTTTTGAATGCCATTAGATTGAAAGAAATGCAGAGAGGGAGAGAGAGAGAGAGGGAGATAGAGAGAGGAGGCAAGAAAGGGAGAGAGGAAAGGGAGAGAAGAATGGGAGGGAAGTTAGGGGGAGGAAAGGGTTGGAGGAAATGCAAGGGAGAAAGGGAGGGAGGGAAGGGAGGAGGGAGATAGGGGAGGAAGAGAAGAAAGGGAGGGAGGAGAGAAACGGAGGAGGGATAGAAAGGAAGAGAAGAAAGGGAGGGAAAAAGGGAGGGAAAAAGGGAGGGAGGATAGGGAGGAAAGGAGAGAAAAGGAAGAAAGGTAGGGAAGAAGGGTAGGAAAGAAAGGTAGGGAAGAAAAGTAAGGAAGAAAGGTAGGGGAGAAAGGGAGGGAGGAAAAAGAAGGAGGGAGGAAGGATGGGAAGAAGGAGAGAGAGGGAATAAAGGTAGAGAAGAAAGGGAAGGAAGAAAGGGAGGGAAGGAAGGGAGGGAAGTAAGGGAGGAGAGAAAGGGAGGGAGGAGAGAAAGAAAGGGAAGAAAGGGAAGGGAGATAGGGAAGGAAGAAAGGGAGGTAGGAAAGAAAGGGAGGGAAGAAAGGAAGGGAGGGGGGTGGGAAGAAAGGGAGAGAGGCAAGAAAGGTAGGGAAGAAAGAGAAGGAAGAAATAAAGGGAGGGAAGGGAGAGTAGCGGGAGAGAGGGCATGGGAGAAAGAAACAAGAGAAAACCAGCGGGAGATTAGACGGAGAGTCTTGATAGTGAACATTCAATGGAAGCGCCGTGCAAAAAAAGCCGAATCTAGTCGCTTATCGCAAGTTGTCGAAGAAGAAATCCCAGTAAGCGGTCGACAGGGTACCCGCTGGCGTGCTCGAGTGTGGAGGGTCGGTCCCGCGCGCGCGCCAGAAGCGATTTTGTACAGCACGATGGTTCCGGGGAAACGCCCCTACTACGGCAGTCTGGTTGCTTAAAAAAGAAAAGAAGAAGAAAAAAAAAAAAAAAAAAAAAAATATATATATATATATATATATATATATATATATATATATATATATATATATATATATATATATATATACATACAGTATATATATATATAATACTAATAGATAAATTGATAGAAATATAGATGAATAGAATAGAATAAAATAAGTCAATGAAACAAAAATCAAATAGATAAATTACAAATAATAAACACATTAAAATGGAATGATAATAAGTAAATAAGTTAACTTGATAATATAAATCAATTGGTAAATGTATGGATAAATTATATATATATATATATATATATATATATATACACATATATATATATATATATATATATATATATATATGAACAGATATATAAATGAACAAATATAATTGAAGAAAGTAAATAAAATGGAAAATAAATAAATAGTATAAATAGAAAACGAAAAATAAAAATAATACATTACATAAGAGATCTGAATAGGGACTGAGCGAATCAAACTAGGTTAGGTTATGCTGCAATAGGATAGGATAAATTAAGTTAGATTGGGTTAGGTTGGGTTAGGTTAAGTTGGATTACACTTGGTCACAACTACATAAGAACATAAGAATGGAGTCTGCAGGAGACAATAAGCCCTACACTAGGGAGTACCAGGTCTATTACCACCTCTCATCTTTACCCATAAAGTTATCTAATATTCTATTAAACAACTACTGATAAAACATAGAAAATTCACATTAAAAATACGACAAATATCCTCATTCCCTTTACAGTTTTTCAAAAGAATTCACATGAGAGTAGAAAGCTACGAAAATCTCACACGCGGCAAGGCAAATGTCTTCTGCCTAGTCACAATCATTCCACGGTGCTGGATCTTCCTGCATGTTACTACTACACCATTCCAAAATGATCTGAGATGAGCTGTTTAGAGCGTCGCTACTTGCGGCGGAGGTCAACGTCACGGCAGTTCAAACTTGCCACCAGCGAGTTGGACCAAGGGCATGGTTCATTAAACTCCATGGTAAAGGATCCTTTGTAAGGGGGCACCGTCCTAGCCTTCTGATTAAGGGGTGGAGTTAAAAAAGAAACTAAGTTTGATGTCCTTCTTACAGTTAACATAGTCATGCTACCCGCAGAGAGTCACTGAACACAAACGAGATACATTAAAGACATTGTTTGCGATTCCAAAGGACCTCCTAACGAGTGTGGTCAACCTGATTACTCTAATTTCAGACCAAATTAACGACCACAGTCATTCCAACACGCCCAAGACTCTACATCTACTCCTAATCAACCATACAGCCTTATTTAACCGGGTCTAACCGCCTACAAGGCTGTATTGCAACCCTGAAGGGTTGGCAGGTCTTGCAAAGGGCCATGGAGGCGAGTTTTTTTTTTTTTTTAAGGACATCATGATCTTGACATATTGGGTTCAATACCTTTATTAATAACAAAATCAAATCACAAATAAAAGGTATTACAACTGGAGTGTAAATATATTTGTTGGAAATAAAGCCACGACAAGAATTTGTATAATGGATGAAAGATATCTTCACCACTGTAAGTGTTAAACACATTTCTGTTTTCTTCTGATCATCACTCAAGAAGTGCAAAGTAACTCATCTTAACTAGATACTCTAACTTTAGACTCATGTACACACATACAAACTTCTCTCTCACCACACCAGACACACACACACACACACACACACACACACACACACACACACACACACACACACACACCGGCTCGACAGTGCAGTGGTACCGTTCTCGACCACCAATTCAGCGATCCTAGTTCAAGTCCTGTCCAGGGATGAAATTTTCCAGCATCGCTGCATTATGAGTCGGCACCCCAACTCTGGTAGGCAAGGAGTTGTGTGTGTGTGTGTGTGTGTGTGTGTGTGTGTGTGTGTGTGTGTGTGTGTGTGTGGTCACAACATTACCCATAGTTCGGGGCATGAGCTCTCATCCGGGAGAGTAATATCTATGGATCACGAGTCCAACACGTGATCCAAGACAATGGTGAATCACACACACGACACACACATATGGTGGCGCGGTGATAGAGCTCCCGGCTGCCACTACGGCGGTCCGGGTTCGAATCTCGCCCAGAGCTGAAATTTCAGCATCGCTGCGCTGTGAGTCGTTACTCCAACTCTCGTGGGCGGGGAGCTGGGTGTGTGCGTGTAAGGTCACAGCTTTACCCATATATCGGTCATATATAACCTCTGGGCTCTCTTCTGGGAGGGAAATAGCTGTCGATCCAAGACCAAGGTGAATCTCTCTCTCTCTCTCTCTCTCTCTCTCTCTCTCTCTCTCTCTCTCTCTCACACACACAAAAAAAAAAAAAAAAAAAAATCCCTCTAAATCATCTTTACTACGCACAGCAACACTCCTGTATTGGCAGGAGCACCTACAGAGGCTCGGGCCACGATCGCAGATAATTACAGGTGGAAGAAGAAAACCTACAATTTCAGCAACATCACACCCAAAAGGTACAGGCGAACCAAGCGGAACGCCGAGAGCTCCCCCGGCCACGCTGAAGTGGGACTCGAAGTCAGCAGCTCGTGGTCCCCCTCGGCTGAATGAACTCGTCTGACAACAGGCTTGATGTCTGATCGCTGTTGACTGAAAGCTGACACCGAAGACAGAAAGAAGACCCTCTAGAGGGCCTGGTGAGGAGCCTACGCCAAGAGGCGCTGGGTAGTTGTGCTTTAGGCACTGTTGGGATAGGTAGCTAACAGTCACTGCTGGGAATCGGAGAGGGGTGCGGGATTCGAACCCACAACTAAGCACCAACTGCCCCCAGGAGGTTTTATTCACCTCGGAGAAGATCCCTATTCAGCTAACACCCTCCTTAAGGCTCCTCTTTACCAAAACCTCTGTGACTATTTCTTTGGTGCGATATTGCACCCAAGGATAGAAGCGCTGGTTGTTATCGAAGAAACATAAAACACCACCACTACCACCACCCCCACTACCACCACCACCACCATTACTGTCTCTAGAAATCCTTCTATTACTTCTAGAACACCTATCGGACGTTTCCACTCCTGTGGCTCTACCGATGACTTCACCTATACGAAGCCATGAACCCGCCGGTACTGGCGCCGCTATGGGCAATCTGCTCGGCTTTATTCGTAATTCTGGTTTGGCTTATGTTTCCAAATACCTCCGAAATAGCGGCACTGAAAGCACTGCGGTCGCTATTACCCCCCTCTCGTCCCTGTTGGTACCTTTCCTTTTGTCCTGGATGCCGACGGACGATCTTATTCACCCTCTTGGCATCCATCTCCGATTCTCGGAGATGTTGACGATGAAGAGATCGATCGCTACCGTACCAGGTGTCAATTTGGTAAGGGCGGAGGGGGAGGGGGGAAAGGGAGGACAGAGGGAAAGAGAGGGGTGGGGAGGGAAGAGAAGGAGTGGGCAAGGGAGGTGGAGAGGGAGGAGGATAGAGGTGGTAAGAAAAGGGGAGAGGTGGAAGTGGAGGGCGAGAGAGGGGTGGAGAGAGAAAAGCGGGAGAAAGAGTAAGGGAGGTAGGACAGAGGTGGTAAGGAAAAGGGGAAATGTCGACAGGAAGGAGGAGTGGAAGAGAGAGGAAGTAAAAGAGGAAAGAGAAAAGGAAGAGAGGGAGTGGGAGAAAGAAAGACGAAGCTGGAGAGGTAATAGAAGAGAGAATGCAGAGGGGCATAGTGAAGGAAAGGGGGATAAGGTGAAGTTGTGGGTCTTGGATGAGAAGCCTCAACTCTGAAGATGAGACGAGATGAAGACAAATGGGATGACGACACACCGCCGCCGCAGAGGCAAGAAATATGTAACAACAGGAAGGCCGAGTTTGGTGGGGGCGAAGAGGAAGTGGACGTCAAAATCTCATTAAAAATTGTTCATCGTGTTGTCTGAAAGGGGAGCGTTGTCATGATGAGGTGACCCGGGAGATATAGTATCTAGATTCTAGATCATTTAGTTTAGCTTGTTAGTTGTAGTCTGTCCCTGTTTTAAGTACATCTCTCCACCACGGGGTGGAGGGTGGTGGGGGCTTTGGGGGAGATCGTAAGAGAACCAAACATTCGTTCTCTTCTTCAACACAGTCATGCCCCGCCTTCACAGGAGGACTTCGTGTAGGAGTAGTGTGTGCGTGTAGAAGGAAGGTGTTGTGCTGTTTGCATCTGTGATTCTACATACGTTTCCACCTCGTCAAGCTTGGTTGACGGTTTAGACCAACGTTTCCCAAATTTTCCCGATCCTGTTACCCCCTATAGTTATATCTAAGCAGTCCAGCACACCTTATTACAAAAGGATAAAGTAAAGTGTATATGCATCGTTTCCTAGAATCCCCAGGGGTTTCTAATATCCCAGGTTGGGTAACGCGGCTTCAGACGATCCAAGATAGTAGAGATGGTAAATGTTGATGTCAAAGGAACAAGAAGTAGCAAACTATTAGTACTGTCCATGAATAATTCTGGAGGTGCAATCCCACTTCTTAGGTGTATATAACCCACATCTTGTGAGTAGTTACTGGTACTAAAACTGTTTGGGCTCGCTAATTATTGTAACAAATAAACAAACGAACGAATAAGCGCTCGCTTGTCTTGATAACAGAACTAACAAGAGACTTATATGTCCGTGACGATTTACTGTGCGACAGATTCCTGCGTCATTGTTGCTACCATATACCGAGTCTCCTCGTCACAGATGTTATCGAGGAACTTGTTTCCTTAACTGTACATCGCCGGGTCACAACCACAATTCACCTCAATCCCCATTTGATCTTCTCGCCAAACAAACAACCTTAGATCACTGTCACACTGTCCGGCGTCACCGCTGCGGCTTGTTGTTGTTGCCTGGAGCAACGTCTCCCTAATGAGTCGTTAGACTCCAAAGGTTATGAGAGCACTTTAAGTTGAGGTGGTCGTTATATAATGTTCTGGCTTCTGCCGCCAGGTGATTTTATTAATCTAAGTAAACTTGCCCATCACCTGGTCGCATCCGGCGCCGCCGCATAGTGTGACACCGGCATTACCAAACCGGATTAACTAACCGCGATGAGGTACAAGGTCCGTATCATCACTATGAGGCTAGGACGGTGGTGAAGCGGGCCATTAAGGCTGACCTCGACTCGACTCGACATTGATAGTTAAGTGATACCCTTCAGCTTAACGACGAGCGGTTAGTGACGCGTGTGAATCAGTGCAGCGGACCGTTAACAAGGTGGCGAGGAACCGGCGGCCGGCGCCAATTAACCCCCGACATCAATTAGGGCTCGTGGTTGTCGCCACGGTCGAATGGGCACGTGTGTGTGCATAGGCACTTCAGGGAGTGGATAAAATCATCTGCCGACAGCTAGAATGAAAAGGAAAAGGTCCACTCGGTACGCGGGATGTTCGTCCAGGTATTCGATAACATCTTCGCCACAGACGGGGTGCCACGGAAATGGAGAGCATCCGTGCTGAACTAGATATCAGAATGGTTCATTGTACTAATCAAAGCCTGATGTATAATAGTTTGTACATTTGTAGTTCAAGGACCGTGAGGTTTTGACTTGGCGGGTGCATACACCTTAATCTCATTGAGAGGAGTTTCGATGATTACATCATACAGTTAGCATAGTCCAAATCTATACATCTTGGAAACTCAGTATTACACCAGCTTATCCTAAAATGAATAAATAAATATATAAATAAATAAATACATCAGGTGACGCTTGGGTAGTGAGAGCTACTTCGATATCGGAATGTCCTGTTGGAGCGTGAAAAGACGGTCATGAGTTTCATGACGTGGACAGAAGAGAGAACACAAGACCACAGAAGCTCTCTCTCTCCCCGGCATTGGTGAGGTTAAGAGTCCCCAGAGGCGATCCGGTAGTAAATCGACTACTTCGTCTTTCCTATCCTGACTAAGGGGTCTACTCTATTCGGGTCTTCTATCACGCTGGCGGAAACTTACCTAAGATTTACTCCTCTCTCTGCATATTCAAGAGAGGAGACAAGCCTACGCCTAAAAAACGCTGAGTAGCTGCGGCCGAAGCCGTCACCTTTGCTCTATTATGCGCTTTGGGGACTGTTGGGCCTGTTACCACTCTGGCTGAAACTTCCCTAAGACTTACTTCTCTCTCTGCATATCTAAGAAAAAAAAAAAAAAAGTTGAGAAGCCTACGCTAGGAGGCGCTGAGTAACTTCGGCCGAAGCCGTCACCTTTGCCCTGGCCGCTTTAAGGACTACTGAGGCAGGTTACAGTCATTTTTGGGAATCGGAGAGTGCAGGATTCGAACCCACAACTAAGCGAATGCGAGACCAACACGCTTCCTATTGCGCCACCGAATTAACCGCCGAGCTAAACTCGAACCAAGACTAAAGTAAATAAAAGTGATGAAACAGGGTTAACGTAATCCCCAGCCACCACATAACAGGTAAGACAATATCTACACAGATTAAGAATACACACCAGTTGATACATTACCCAGGAACACACGGTCAGTATTGGAAGTCCACAGACATAAACACAACATACCCAGGGCGGAGGGCCTCTGTCATGAACTCGTAAGGACAGTGTGATTTCACTAAGATTGTGAATTGATTAATATCAACAACAAACGCAACATCAACAAAAACAACAAGAGTGACCACCCGCATACTAGGATTGTATATAGAAATAGCATATTGTATACATGTAGGAAATGCAAACATATATTCACTTGTTCCATTGCCGCCAGGCGATTTTATTCAGTAGATGATTATCCTCTCCATAGAGAGTGGCTCATTCGGTCACATTACAGATATTTTCTGAAATTTATTAAGTTACATTTTGAAAATAGCTGCTGCTGCTGCTATTATTATTATTATTATCATTATATTATATTATCATTATTATTATTATTATTATTATTATTATTATTATTATTAAAAATAATGATAATAATAATAATAATGATAATATTCTTTCTTTGAATATATTTTCCATCGTTGCTTCATTTATCTTCTATTTTGTTATTTTACGCTTCTATTTGTTTCCTACTAATTAACATAATCTAATTAGGAGATTCATATGAACGATTTTATGTTTGTGCGTGTGTGAGCATGTGTATGTATTTATGTATATCTATATCTATATATATACATATATATATATCTGTGTGTGTGTGTGTATGTGTGTTTCACGTGGTGGACATACGTCGTCAACTATCCATTTAAAAATGAGAGCTCATAGTTCGTAAAATCTAATCACACACACACACACACACACACACACACACACACACACACACACATGCATATACAAATATACACATACATACACACACACACACACACACACACACACACGCACACACGCACATATGCCTTTGCTCAACGAGGACATAAACGGCTTGCAGTGTCACTGCAAGTCTTTCTCGCCAAGCGAAAACCACTGCGCCAGGAATCGCGCGCGCGCGCGTGTGTGTGTGTGTGTGTGTGTGTTTTCGTACCACAATTGTGTTCATTTAAACTTGTTTATTTGCACAGTCATGATAAAGAATCTCAAACGACACAAAAATGATCACAACGCTTGTTGCAAACTTCACAACAAAAAGAAAATATACAATATAAAGTAAATACTAAACAGGAAAATGTTATCATATATTCAACATCGGATTTTATTTTTGCCGAAATCAAAACCCTAAAAAGGATGGAGACTTTGTCCGAGAATGTAAATGTTTTCCTTGTTTGTTTGTTTGTTTGTTTGTTTGAGTATGTTTACGTGCGTCGTATATTCGGATAAAACATAAATATTTACTTACACGTTTCTGAACAGATACGTCAGGATTGAGTGATATCTGAAGCAATCATAATTTATATAACAGTGGTAACGCAGCAAATGTCAAATTCTATCATCTTTTATTCATCTATCAATTTATCTATTTTTCTCGTTTAATTTATTTTGTGATGATTTTTAGATATTGCCATGGTCAAGTTATTTTTCCCCCAATAGGTTATGCTACAGAGTTAGTTGAAATTGTATGGTAGTGGATTTGGCATCTGGTCAAAGGGGTAGACAACTGTCTTAGTTAAAAAAAAAAAAAAAAAAAAAAACCTGCTGAAGTCTATTGCCAAGACTATGATTTTTTCTTTTTCTCTTTTTATTTCTAACACAACGCTTAACTACTCCCTCTTAATGTCAACATAAATGAGCGAAGTCTGGAAGAACGTGATGCCCCAGCGGTACCTGTGGGTACACAAGGGTCTGAGAAAGTATGGGGGACGGTTGGCCTCACGTGACGTAAGAGGCTGAGAATGTGGACACGGCGTCCGTGAGCTGCGCGGGAGAGTGAGGGTGGTTGCTGCTAGGGAGGGAAAAAAAAAAAGTTTTTGAAAGGAAAGGACGAAGTGGTAGAAATATTCATACTATTTTCATACATTTTTTTCTTAATATCTTCTCAGCATTTTTAAACAAACAGGTTTATATTCAGGTGGTTGAAAAATTCAGGTGGTTAAAAAAAAGTGAAGGAAAGTGATATTTGAGAAAAGAAATTGTGGAGGAAAAAAGACAATTGAACAATCAACCTAGAAGCAAGCGGAAAGTAACTGTCAGGTAAGTGAAATATCATCTATAAAGTCTAGACTGAGACTCAGAAGAAAATGAAATGCTATTCTAGACCAACTCTCCGAATTGTGAAATATAATCTAATGTAAAACCAAAGTCGTTTATCATACGTTACGAACACAAAAGATGAGAGACTTCCATTGTGTGGGGCAATGATTTTTTATTCTATTTTATTTTATTTTATTTTATTCTATTTTATTTTTAGTGGGCTTTTAGTGAGAGGTATGACACAAGTACAGGTGTTCTACGGCCCCCATCCAGAGAAATTCAGTGTGTTGTTAGTGGTAATTCAGTGAGAGTTAACTTCACAGGCGTAGGTCACCCAGAGGTTGCGTGTTGCGGTGGTAAGTCTGAAGTGGCTCGAGCGGCGGCGGCGGCGGCGGTGGCGGCAAGTGGAGTCGCCGGCGGAGATGGATTAGCGGGTCTGCAGGTCCGGGGCAACTGGCGGGCCAGGACGGGGGAGCGAGGCGGGTCGGGCCCGGACGGGCAAAGCCCGCATGCAGGTGTTCGGCTGCAACTTCAGTAAAAACGCTGGCGTGCAAAATCGTGGCGCGGATGGTTAGTCCAGTCCAAAGAGGCACTTGTTTATATGTATGTACGTATGTATGTATGTGCGTACGTGTAAAAGTATATATGTATAC
>NC_134817.1:36329599-36337099 GCF_046742065.1 Oratosquilla oratoria | reverse complement strand
CTCAGGGCAGCACCTCAAAATGGAGGTGCTGACATTTACATCATACGAAGACGAGACGGCGGAGGGAGGGGGGGAGGGGAAGGTGGGGAGACGCCTCTTTCAGACGTCCTTCACAAGTAGGTAGCTATCGTTCGTTGCAATACTTGTGAACACGAACAACGAACACAACGTTAAGCGGACACATTTGCACACAAGAGGTAATCAATGCAGCGTCAGGGACGGTGAAGCCCCCCACCCCGACCCACCTCCGGCTACTTCGCATTCGCGCCGCTTATACCTGCCCGTCTCTCATGGCGACACCTCTGAAGCTTTTACCATATTTCGTTTATACATACATACATACATACATACATATGTATATATATTTATGTATATATATATTATATATATATGTTTTTATATATATATATATATATGTATATATATATATATATATATATATAGACATTCTGACAGGTTGACGTAAGCGGAGTAGGAAACACAGGAGTCTTAGTCATGAGTTTATTACAGACTAGTTTCGCAGGTATGCCTTTTAAAAATCAAACCAGTGAAACTAGTCAGGAATAGACTCAAGACTAAGACTCCTGTGTTTCCTACTCCGCTTACGTCATATATATATATATATATATTATATATATATATATATTATATATATATATACATATATGTATGTATATACGAGCGGTGTTGGGGCGTTGTTACTTGCGGCGAAGGTCAAGGGAATGGCGGTTCGAACCCTCCCACCGGCGAAGTTGAACCAAAGGGATGGTTAAATAAATTCAACGCTATAAATTCCTCTGTAAGGGGCACCGCCCTGGCCTCCCAGTAGGGGGAGTTTGTGACATTAAACCATATAATCATTATATATATATATATATATATATATATATATATATATATATATATATATATATACATACACATATATATATGTATATATTTTTATATATATATGTATATTTATTTATATATATTATATATATATATATATTATATATGTGTGTGTGTGTGTGTGTGTGTGTGTGTGTGTGTGTGTGTGTGTGTGTGTGTGTGTGTGTAGTATATAGTTATCTATATACCTGTTTCACTTCTTTATCTATTTATTACTTATTCAAATGCCTGTTTGTTTCATATTTCTTTAGATATATACTATTTTTTATCTATGTATTAATCTATTAGTTAATCAAATATTTATCTACTTATTCATTTAATTATCGATCCATCTGACCATACACGCATTATTGATTTTTATCCTTTTGGGTGTCATTTTCACTTACTATTTTGTAGCCGATTGTGATGACGTCATTCTTTATCATCTAAATCCAGGGCAGGTGGCAGTCACTGACGCCAGGTGATTTCATCAGCCGGAGAGGGGTCCCACACACCCCAGGTGATATATATATATATATATATATATATATATATATATATATACATATACATATATATATATATATATATATATATATATATATACACATATATATATATATATATATATATATATACATATACATATATATATGTGTGTGTCGATTATGTGGCACAATAGTTTCTTCCATGAATTATAATTTTTTCCCACAGTTTTCACATTTTCCCTCATGTTCTCGTGTCTTATGACACCCTATTGGTTGTAACAACAATTTAGCATTAGTTGTCAATTACTTTATTTTTCAACTAACTAATTAATTTGTTTACTTATTCTTTAGCCATATATTTATCTTTGTTTACTTATCTATTTACTTGATCTCCAGCGAGTATGTCACGTCAAAAAGGACACACTAGCATGTTACGGGACAGTTAAACCTAAAGACATCATTAGAGTTGACCAAGTAACATGATGGGGCACTCGAGAAGAGGGTCACATCAGTGACAGTACTTGGCACATCTTGAGGTTTCTGACACGCATTCTGTGTCACAACACCGTGGCGCCCCCCGGCCGGAAAGGGACGCGACTTCGTCATGAGTAATCCTGGCACCAACCAGTGCCATCCTCTCTCTGCACATGTGTCACCCTTGGTACTGTTCTCTCTGGCGCCAAACTAATTGTTTCATCTCGTTAACCTCCTCCTCCTCTTCCTCCTCCTCCTCCTTCTCCCCCTCAAAAGGGAAATTAACTCGATCTAGAAATCTGTCCTGGGTCTGATGAGGAGGAAGAGAAGCTAAAAAAAAGAAAAGGTAAACCATAAGAAAGTAGACTAAGAGGTAGAAATAGAAGAAAGATGAAGAAGTGGAAGTAGAATAAAAAGTAGAAGTAGAAGAGGAAGGAGTAGAGTAAGTAGAATAAAAAAGTAGAAGAAGAAGAAAAAAGGAAGAGAAAAAGAAGTAGTAGTAGAAGTAGAAGAAAACGAAGAAGAAAAAGTAGAAGAAAAAGCAGAAATAGATGAAGAAGAAGACGAAGAAAAGTTGAAGAAAATTTGAAGAAGTAGAAGAGGGAGAATAAAAAGAAGAATATGAAGGAAAGGAAATTGTTTAAGGAGCTCGCCCCTTTGGCACTGCAGCAGTGAACAGTGCCACAGAGTGCCAAAACACTGCTGACCTTTCTCATACCCTCAACATCTACACAATCACTGAAAATATTTTCTATTTTCCACGCCAAACATAAAATTTATAGTTTCAAAATTTCTGCCTCACACAAATAATTTGACCGAAAATGATGCCCACATTTATATGCGAAACTGCCGAGCATAATTATACTGGAAATTTACAGTTACAAAAGAAATGTAATACATGAATATCCTGTATGAATAGTCAAGTATTTCCTTTTATTATACCAACAGATACAATATTTTTACATTCACATTGGCTATGCCTTTGGGAATGTTAGATTTCCTAAACCTGATGGCTTCAACCATCATATGTTTGAAAATGAAATGTTATTTTTCATTCCAATAGCTTATATATCAGTGACAAATTACACGTAACATCTATAAATTACACCATTGCCTTCTAATCAAATACAACATGGCCCCCGGTTACGATACACAGACATGATTGCGTATCACATAAAAATAATAAGTAAAAAATATAGATAAATAAATAAATAGATAAAATTTTGTGTGTTACTAGGGCAGTGGGCGGGATACAAGGACGACCCGTCATCCATGAGAAGCTAAGAGGAGAGGGGGGGAAGGGTTGTGGAGGGGAGTGGAATGGGTGGGAGTAGGTACGTACATTTGACTCGGCTACCTTCCTTATAAGGTGGAAAAAACTCTTAGTATGTAGAAAGTTACTAGATTCTAGAACAACAGTGACACATGATTCTCGACGATATCTAGAGAGCGATTGCATTTATAAACTGAAAGTGAATTTCAAGAGAGAATGAACCATGCCTCTATGATTTACGATAGTGTCAAAATTAAGACTTCCCATTTGGAACTACCTGTTGAAAAATAACCAAATGCTGTCATTGATTCCAATCTTCTTCTTATGCATAGGCAATAGAAACTGAAGTTCCATGATGGCATCTTAGAATAGCAGTGAAATTTGATATATGTAAAAAAAAAAAAATAATAATAATAAAAAAAAATCGAAGACGCAGGCATTTGTCACAGTGTGATGACAGTGATTATGTTATTCTTTATTAATATTAACGGTCTCTTTTGCCAAGTATCGCATTACGTTATATTGAATTGCACTGCGTTATTTTATTTTGCAATATAAAATAAAATGAACTGCCTGAGTCGTGCATGCACTATTTTGTGTGTGTGTGTGTGTGTGTGTGTGTGTGTGTGTGTGTGTGTGTGTGTGTGTGTGTGTGTGTGTGTGTGTGTGTGTGTGTGTGTGTGTGTGTGTGAGTCTGTAGGTACAGACTTAAATTTCTAGTTCTCCCTTCTCCCTCTCCCCCTCCCTCCCCCTCTCCTTCTCCCCCTCCCTCCCCCCTCTCCTTCTCCCCCTCCCTCCCCCCTCTCCTTCTCCCCCTCCCTCCCCCCTCTCCTTCTCCCCCTCCCTCCCCCTCTCCCTCTCCCCCTCCCTCTCCTCTCCTTTTCCCCGTCCTCCCCCTGTCCCTTTCCCCCTCCCTCCCCCTCTCCCTCTCCCTCTCCCCTCCCTCTCCCTCTCCCTCTCCCTCCCTCCTCTCTCTCTATCTCTCTCTCTGTCTCGCCCCTCTCCCTGAGCACGTACGGTTTGTTGACAACCACGCGCCCTCTCGCCCTTCCTAATGATTTCGCTATCGACCCCGGACCGCTTGTGACAACTGTCTGCGGAGGCCACCAATCCTTTATTCATTTCGCGGTCGCCGCCGCCGCCGCCTCCTCGGCTCTCCTTGTTATCAAAAGCCGTCGTGGCCCCCTCACCATACTAACGAGGACAATAGAAAGACACAAATATGTCTTTCGTTACAAAGGATATATTGCTGTAGCGAACTTCATGAGTTAATGTATGTCTTTTGTTGGTGAAGTTGTTTTGATAACGAGATAGATTTTTGTGTATGTCTGGTATGCTATGGGTGTTCCATACAGTGCATACACGCGCTCGCGCACACATGAACACACACACACACACACACACACACACACACACACACACACACACACACACAGAAACATGCACTGCCCTCAGGGCGCAGGTGGCATAATCAGAAACATGCTGGTCTCACGTTTGCTTAGTGATGGGTTTGAATCCCGCACTCCTCTCCGATTCACAGCAGTGACTGACTTAAAGCGCATAATAGGGCAAAGGTGACGGCTTCGGCCGCAGCTACTCAGCCCCTCCTGGCATAGGCTCTTATCCACATTTTTGGCCCTGTTCACACTAGTGATTTGAAACTCGCGAAAACCGCGGCGGTACTGCTATTCAAGGCAAATCTGCGAAGTAGTGTGTGAACGCCTCCATTGACCTACATTGTAACTGAACCGCCATGGTTGAAACCGCTAGTGTAAACAATGATTAAAGACCGTATGCCTCTTGGGATTTCAAACCGCCTAGCTACAGTAAACACGTTTTTCGGTGCTAAATTAGACCGTATTCGAATCTAGATGTGAAGATTTGGTTAGGAGGCGGTTAGCTATGGCTCAAGCCGTCGTCTAGTCTGGGCAAGTGGCAGTGAGTTAACGAGTAGATGAACGCAAACAAAAGTACTCGTAAAAATAACTAAAAATGAAAATGAAAATGAAAAAATAAATAAATAAATAAATAAATAAATAATGATAATAATATAAACTAAGATAAAAAAAAACTAAGAAATAAATAAGTAAATAATAAATGTATGAATAAAAAAAGAACGAATGAACAGATAATAAATTTTTCGACCACCCTGTAATGCAGCGGACATTTTAACCTGACCCACTTTGCTAATGCATTAATACAATTCTAACAAAAACACTGAACCGATACACACACAAACGTTTGATTACTGTCATCTACAGCACTTTTGTACACAAACTTGTATGACCTAAACTAATTTGATTAACCATTTTTGGAACAAAACATAAAAATATTAAAACGATAATCTGACTCTGCAATTGGTCCAATCGGTGTTATAAATTGCATAAATCTAGTCAAATGAATTTGTTATTTTATTTTATTTTATTCTATTTTGTTTTATTTTTTGTCTGTGTTTCACATTGATTAGTTATAGTCATTCCAAATTGATATATTGTTCAAATATTTCGAATTTATTCATTGTGTTTCGCTGTGTTTCAGATTGATAAGTTATAATGATTTTTCAAATGGTTTAGTGATAATGTTAATATTTAGAATTTGTTTTGATTACGATTTTAGTTATTCGTTATAATATGTTAACTACCTTAACCAAAAATTTAACCTGTATCCTTTACTTAACCACGTTAATAACTGTTTAACTTGAAATAACCATGATCCAAGAATATAGCTGACCAATTCTAGAAACAGTAACTGGTTTAAGGTACTATTTCGTCAGGCAAAATCAATCTCAAAAAAAAAAAAAAAAAAAAAAAAAAAAAAAAAAAATTAAAACCTGCCAAATTTGTACCTCCAACCTCAACCCATCATGCAACAAAGACTTTCCAGGTCCCTAATTGCAGAGTTGAGGCTTTAAGGGAAAGCAATTGTGGCTTTGAGAGCCTTAATTACTTCATCAATACAGTCGACGTAAGTAGCCCCCTTAGTGATGTCATGATCGGAAAATATTGCGTAAAAAAATCGAGTGGTCATAAATGGCTCAAATTAAATAACTTGTGATTTAGAAATTGACGAAATAAAACGATTTTTTTTTTAGAAATGAGCGAAATCAAGTGAAAATACCTGTACTTTATAAATGAACGAAATAAAATGACAATACCGGTACTTTTGAAATGAACGATATCATATGAAACTGATTATACCTTACAAATGAACGAAATTATATGAAACTGCCTGCACATAAATGGACAAAATAAAATATAAAATAGTTGTACTTTGTAAATGCATGAAAATGAATTAAATAACCTGTATTTCAGAAATGGACGAAATCGTATAAAAATGACGAATTAACCTTAAAACACTCGTAATTACAGGAACCATTCGTGTCAGACTACTTGACGATTAACTCTCATAAGGATAATGGTTCCCTTTAAATACAATATTCTGGTGAATCCCAAGTGATTTTTTTCTATTATAATCTGTATATATATATATATATATATATATATATATATATATATATATATATACATATACAGTATGTGCTTTTTCAGAAATACGAGAATTCAACTGTTCATAAATCATTGTGTACTTGAAGTACTTCCCACAAAAGTCATGCTAAATTTCAATGCATACAAAGATGAAACAGAAAATAAAAATTATTATATATATATATATAATGTATGTATATACATACATTTACAATTTACATATATGTAATAATATCAGTATTAATCAAAATAATGATAATAATAGTAATAACGATAATGATAGTAGTAATGCTAATAATAATGATGATGATAATGATAATAATGACGATAAATAGCACATATTTAGAGAGGCAGCCAAGGAAACATTCCAGATCTTTTCTTCATGATCTACAGAACACGAAGGTCCTCCCCTCATCTCCAGTCAAGCAGAACCGATGTGTTCTGATTAGCACCTGTGAGCATTTTCAGATTTAACCATTACACGTCATTTGTACACCTTCACCCAAAGCTCCTTTTATAAAGAAAGATAAAAATAGAGAAAATAATAATCATAATAATGATAATAGCAACAACATCAACGATAATAATAGTTATAATGATAATAATAATAATAAAAGATGATTTAGTTGTATGAATTGAATCACTGGTGTTTATTGATTCGAATATTTTTATATACAACCTACTTATCTATTTTCTCTATAGCAGAAGGTTTAATATATTAATTTCTATTTAACTAATAATAGCTCAACTTCGGCTAATGTCACTTTTAAGCTTTGCTTAATTTTGAAGAAAAAAAAACTATGACGTCATCCTCATTTAGTAGTGGACCTAAGTAGGGAGAGAGGGGAGGTGAGTGCGGAGAGACAGGAGGGGAGAAGAGGGGAAAGCAGAGGAAGACAAGTGGGGGAGG
>NC_134817.1:36312099-36324599 GCF_046742065.1 Oratosquilla oratoria | reverse complement strand
TGATGGAGGCTACCGTCGGCAATTCTTTGATTCCTCGAGCGCAGATAACCCAAAAACAAGCTTCGGCGGACAGGTCCCGCTGCTTCTGTCACTATCTTCAGTCTTAGCAACAACGCATACAACCGCCTACCTCTGTCGCAGGCGTGATCCATCACCCTACGAGTCGCAGACGAAGACGCGAATAAGAAGAACCATTTTCCTCCTCGCATGCTTCAACGTCAGCCGGCAACCGCTCCTGCAGTTGGCTTATCACGGTCCGGTTCCTCGGTTACATGTGAAGATATTCATTTGGACAGAAATATGGTAGATTTTATCTTCTTGTTTTGTGAGAAACTTTGTCAGTAAACTACTAAGACCTGTTTATTTGGGGTCACTCGCTCAGGGCGACGACAAGGGTAGTGAACCCCCAGTCCGGCATGAGGCCACCGACCTAGGCTGAATAAAATAGCCTGGCGTCAACCATAACAAAATATCTCAAGATTTTCGTCACGGCAAAGGGGTCAAGATGCTGAGATGTTCTGTTGTGCCACGCGATTCTATTCAGATAAAGATGCAAACCCCGGGTTTTCAGGCAGGAATGGCTACTCACATTTAACTAAAATCATCTGACGTTTAACGAAAAGGTCATAGAGTGAGGCACTGCATCGCATAAGGGGAATCCATTGCTATAAAAAAAAAAAAAAATACACCCGCCATCGATCAAAGGGTGCGCACTGAAGATGAATAAAATCACCTGGCAGCTGCAAGAATAAAATCTAAAAAGTAGCAGTTGACTCTGAAGACCCAAATCGAAACAGACCACAACCCTTTGTGTCCACCAATCCCAATGCCATGGCGCTGAGCATGACAACCTAGCCTTGGGTACGAATAAAACAAAAGCACAAAGAGCCACTCGGTACAAAGAGGGGGTCAACTTCCCCCCCTAAGCCCCCTTAACCCTCCCTCACCCCCTAACCCTCCCCTACACCCCCCCACCCTCTGGGAAAGATGTCACATGTCGATCCTAGTGAATAATCAACTTTGTCGTCCTTGCAAACTTTCGAGTTCGCAGGTCGATTCAAACCAGTTTACTTCAGGAGGGGCGGACCGGAGGGAGGAAGGATTTAGACGCGCGGGCAGCGCTCCCGCGCTTCGTTTACTCTAGTTCTGAATATTTACTGCCAAAAGGGGAAGTGTCGCCAATTCCTCCCATGGACTATTGTTGACTCAACTGGAAATATATATATCATATCATATTACATTATATTACTTACACACACACACACACACACACACATATATATATACATATATATATATATATATATATATATACAAACATATATATATATATATATATATTGTGTGTGTGTGTGTGTGTGTGTATACACCTATATACATATGTATATAAACTATCCAAGCGCTGTAAATTTATCTATATTTTGGCCTTAGAGGTAAGTATATCATGATTATCATGCAAAAAAAAAAAATCCTCATTTTTACCAATAAAACTATATGAAGTAACTTCCTATTAGTTTATTCCAAATATTATAAAGCCTATCCTAAAACATGAATTCATCCTTAGCTGTAGATTCATTCCTTGCTACTGTTCTCGCTTGCAAAGTTGAAAAGACCAACTTTTTTCACGTTTTGTGTTAGCTATGAAAGTTGTTCAGATCCACACAGACCTGAAAGAGGGTTCACCAGATAGCCTCGGCAAGGGAAGTGAATCAGGGACTATTTGTTCATTCACAATGGATGAACACAACATCGGCGTCTTTGTTACCAAGACTGAACTCGATGAAGCGTCAAGAAGCTTCTTTCTTTTACTGCACAAATGCCAACTTCACTTCATTTGGTTCAGTTCCCACCTTGCAATGTTGGTCCTTGATTCCTCTATTCATTACTCACTGTCAACTGTTCTCTGGATCCTACAGGTTCCGCCCGCGAACTTCATCTTCCACGCGCCACACCACATAGTCAATTTCTTACTCATCTTTGTCCATCTCCACCAGGAGAGGTAACGGGAAGCGACCACTCAATCTCTATCCTCTCTCTCCCGAAACCCGTCTTTCAACCCTTCCAATCCCTCAACTTACTCTCAACTCAACTTACCCCTCCACACACCCTTTCCACCATGGTCAGGAAGCCTTTCATCAGATCCTTCAAATTTCCGAGGATTTTTTTCTCAAAAATTCAACTTCAGCGCTTAAGTCTCCAGAAGACTATAGACACTCTTAGTCGGTGTCACACTGTCCGGCGCGGCAGCTCCAGTTTGTTGGCGACAGCAAAGTCTCCCTTATTATGAGTCATTAGACTCAGAACGTTATGAGCGTAAATCTTAACCATGGGGGAATTGATCGTCGTTATATCCAGTTCTGGCTCCTTCGCCAGGTGATTTTATTAAGCTAATTGAACTTGCCCATCATCTGGCAGCATCATCAGGTAACGTAGTTCGGTCCGAAGTTTTCAGATTCCTTTAGAGCTACAAACATACATACATATATCAAAGGCTTTTTCCCCCTACACGGGGGGTAGCCAAAAAGAAAAAGGCATAGAAACCACTCCCATCCATTCCATTTCCTACATATTCCATTCCCCTCCACCCTCTTCCCTGTAATGCCTGCCAATTGTATGGTTCGCTTGTTTATTTCTTCGTTTAATTATTCTTAGTATCCGACCTAGTTATGGACCCAAAGGTTTCCTGTTGGTAAGCTCATACTTTGTAATCCTTCGTAAATATCAAGACCAGAAGTTACAGATCACATGTGTACATTGTAAAACACACATGGAATATCTTTACAGTATTGGAAACCAATCACGACACTTGTTGGGAAGCTATACTGGATTATAATTATCTCCATAACAATAATCCTCGATTATGCCACTTTATATAATATTACATCCTGATAATGTTGATATGGTTTAATGTCACAAACTCCCCCTAGGACGGTGCCCCTTCCAGAGGACTTTGTAGCGTGGAATTTAATGGACCACGCCCTTGGTTCAACTTCGACGGTGGCAGGGTTCAAACTACCATCCCCTTGACCTTCGCCGCAAGTGTCAAGGACCTCAACCTCTTCTTTCTGGGATTTGTTGCATAACGCGAAAGTAGGCACAAGCGCATACCAGCACTGTCAAGTCATGCCACTAGTAGAATATATACCACTCATTCTCTCCTAAATCACACATCATGCATCGAACACATACCACATACCGGATACCCACTCCAGTTTTTGAGCTACGACAAACAAAATTAGCTCTGTGAATTTAGTTTTAAAGAAATTATGAAAAAAATCAACATTAGAAAAAAGATATGAACAAAAACAGGAAAATATAGGATGAATCACAGAGGACATTACTGCGAATAGCGATTTAATAATAAGACAAAACTAAATTAGAAAAGAAATAAACGAAAAGATAAAGGAAAAAGAAAAAGAGGGAAGAAGGTCCCACGGGAAAACCACAAAAATGGCCCAAGAAGTCATATGGAGCAAAATCGAGTTTCCCAAAATGATGTGAAAATATCATGAATCAGATCCATATCACGAGAAACGAAATGATTGGTGGCTTGTAAACTAAGAAACGGGAGGAGGAGAAAGATGAAAGGAAAGTGAAAGAAGGAGACTAAAGTAAACAAGAGGTGACAAGAGAGACGAAGTGTCTGAAGAAGAACGAGTCGACGATGAGGACGCACCAAAGAAGATGTTTTTGCCAAAGAGGCAGAAGTAGAGTAATGGTCGCTGGTCTCCTACAGTGTATAAGTGGCACGGGGGTCGGTGCCATGAGACACATGAATGATGAGTAGCATAGTACCTGATTGGCAGACATAAAGGTACACACACACACACACACACACACACACACACACACACAAAACGATATTATCAAGAATTACACGAGTGGAAGAGGAGGAGGAGGAGGAGGAGAAGAACAAGAAGAAGAAGAAGAAGAAGAAGAAGAAGAAGAAGAAGAAGGAGGAGGAGGAGGAGGAGGAGGAGGAGGAGGGGGAGGAGAAGAAGAAGAAGAAGAAGAAGAAGAAGAAGAAGAAGAAGAAGGAGGAGGAGGAGGAGGAGGAGGAGGAGGAGGAGGGGGAAGAAGAAGAAGAAGAAGAAGAAGAAGAAGAAGAAGAAGAAGAAGAAGAAGAAGAAGAAGAAGAAGAAGAAGAAGAAGAAGAAGAAGAAGAAGAAGAAGAAGAAGAAGAAGAAGAAGAAGAAGAAGAAGAAGAAGAAGAAGAAGAAGAAGAAGAAGAAGAAGAAGAAGAAGAAGAAGAAGAAGAAGAAGAAGAAGAAGAAGAAGAAGAAGAAGAAGAAGAAGAAGAACAACAACAACAACAACAACAACAAACAACAATGGAGGAAAAAAATTAACTACTTTGAGGAGTCTGCCACCGCAGAGATCCATAGATCATGGAGAAGGTCCGGACCATACAAGAGGTGTCCGGTGTCCGGGCTTTATCCGGGCGATCTCCCAAGTACTCTTAACGACCGGGTGGACTAGCCCGGCATCACGTCCGGCTGCACACCAAGGGAAAAACTCATGCACGCACACACACACACACACACGTGCACACACTACACATACATTATGGGACACTCTATAAGTCACATTTGATCACTGGAAACGTAGAGACGGAATTACGAATATGGCTCTTATCCTGTATGCTACAACTAAGTAAATACAACTAGGAAAGCACAAACACACACACACACACACATACATGCACACACACATACATGCACACACACACACACACACACACACACACACACACACACACACACACACCTAACGGAGTAAGAGGAAGATCCACTGAACCAGTGACCAGTGTTACTAACAAGCAAATCAGGGATAACACAAATTAAGATAATTATGTAGACTAAATAGACCTTGTAGACAAGAACAAAGTCATATAAGTAATTCGGTATGAGAACCTAGATTTCTAGTTACATTCGTCCTAAGCTCCCATGAAAACCAATGATATTCTGCAGGAAATGAAATAAGATGGTGAATTTTATAAACTAGGATTTCGCAAAAGCCTTTGGTCAGGTACCATGCAAAAAAATTTTTTTATGGATCTAGAAAATAAAAGATCACCAAAGCTCCAATTCCGAAACGATTAGAAAATGTCATGTTAGAAATGCTAATGAGGACAGAAGAAAAGAGAGTTGAGGAAAGTATTCTGGGTGGGAAGAGAGGAAGAGAGTACTCTGAGTTCAAAGAGAGAAGGAGAGTACTCTGAGTTCAAAGAGAGAAGGAGAGTACTCTAAGGGGAAAAAGAGGAGTGTACTCCGGGTAGGAAGAGATGAGGAGAGTACTCTGAGGTAGAAAGAGAGTAATCTGAGTGGAAAGAGAGGGGGAGAATACCCTGTGCGGAAAGAGGGAACGAGAATACTCAGAGGGTAAAGAGATGACGAGTGGCCAAGGATCGGTACTGGCGCCCGTCATAGTCAGCGTCAATAGAACAAGTGAGAGAACAGGAAAATCTGTGAGTGACTGAAAGAGAGAAACGAGTTTATTTAAGGGGGAGACTCACTGAAAGAATAAAACACTTTTTGATAGTATTTCAGAGCTTTGTGTCCTCAAGGGCGAAGGGCAGGTGGTCGGAGGAAACGAACGATGTTGTAAAAGCTATATGCAGGTAATAAGCTAAGAAATAAAATGGCTTTGAACAATGGGGTCTAGCTTTAACCCGTTCCACAGACGATTTTATTCATAAAGGGGAGTCTCTGTACTCCCAAAAGATCTAGGAGTGGCATCGTCTGATGTGTGTTATGGTTCACGTTTTACGATTTTATTCAGCTGACAAAGGACCCTTCTTTTACTGAAAAAAGTGAGAAAAATGGGTGTGGAAAATCACATACACTAGGAAACACATTTATGTACACATAGCCGAACACAGGCGCACACGCGCGCATGCACATACACGCACGGACGCACGCACACACACACACACGCGCGCGCAGGCGCACACACACACTTTTTATATCAAAGCTAACCAATTTGAAGTCAAATTGGTTAGCTTTGATATAAAAAGTCTTTTTACTCGAGTTCCGGTTTTTGACTTAATTTTTCTTGAAAAAGAATTAAAGAAATATGATCTTATACTTCCTTCCCATGCAATTATCAGTTTAATCAAGTCATGTGTTATTGACTCGAAATTTAAGTTTAATGGGAAGTTTTACAAACATCTGTCTCCGGTTTTAAGTAATCTATATATGGAGTTTTTCGAAAGAGATTTATTGCCTAATATTTTGCCATCTAACGTAATATGGTACAGATATGTTGACGACATATTATGTATTTGGACTTGTTATAAACCTGTGGATGAGTTTGTGTTAAAGTTAAATAGTTTGGTTTCTTCTATAAAATTCACATTTGAGACAGAAGAGAACAACACATTGCCTTTCTTAGATGTAAGTATTCATCGATGTGGTAGACATTTTAAATCTAATGTCTACAGAAAACCAACCAATGTTCTCTCATATATTCATTTCTATTCATACCATCATCAAAATACGATGTTATCTGTTTTTTCTTCTATGTTCTTGAGTGCGTTTAGAGTATGTTCTCCTGAGTATCTTGAAGATGAAGTAAAATTTGTTTATGAGATTGGTCAAAAATTAAAATATCCAAAACATTTGATGGATAGAGCACAAGAAAAAGCCAGAAGAACATATTCCAACACCTCTCAAGTAAATGAATTTAAATTGAAGAACATTTCAGCAATTCCATATCATGAAAATTTTATCACCCTTCCTCAAATATTTAAAAGTTTTGGTATTCAGGTGATATTTAATAACAACAATATTATTAAGAACTATCTTATTAGGAATTCTCCAAATGAAAAAGGAGGATGTATCTACAGTATACCTTGTAAAGTGTGTGATTTTAAGTACATAGGCCAAACAGGAAAAGATTTAAACAAAAGGATTAGTCAACATAAATACAACATAAGAACGGGTCAAATGGACTTTTCGTCCACCAAAAAGAGCCCTCCCATAGTACTGACTGGAAAAACACAAAAGTTATTACATGTCATAATACTGTAGAAAGGAATATAATTGAGTCATGTCACATCAAAAATAGTTTTGAAAATAATATGAATTTAAGCTTAGGTTTGTATAAGTTAGATAATTTTATTATTAAAAAGACTGTAAATAATTCTTCTGGAATCGGGTAACATTGGACCTTTCCCAGTTCCTCTACCACCATGTACATATTGTGACCTTTGGTCATTTTTTGTATCCTTTATACCCTGATGATGTCTTCAATAGACGAAAACCTTCGGTATTCATTTCTTTTATTTTCTAAGTGGTTTCTGCAAGTATTGTTGTCACGTGTGCTTAGTGATTTGTTTCGCATATATATATATATATATATATATATACACACACATGTATGCATGAGAATGATTTATTACGACAGGTATTGTAGGGGTAGGATGAAACATAACGGAGAGTTTGTGTGACTATTTCCCCTCTGTTTAGGACAAATGTCGCTCATTCGGAGATTACAGAAAGAATATTCTTCCTCTCTCTCTCTCTCCCTGTGTGTGTGTGTGTGTGTGTGTGTATTCACTTGGTCTTTAGATCACGTGTTGGACTCGTGATCGACAGCTATTTCCCTCCTGGAATAGCTGTGTGTGTGTGTGTGTGTGTGTGTGTGTGTGTGTGTGTGTGTGTGTGTGTGTGTGTGTGTGTGTGTGTGTGTGTGTGTGTGTGTGTGTGTGTGTGTGTGTGTGTGTGTGTGTGCGTGCATACAGGTGCTGTACTTACACAAGCGAGAAGGATGATAAAATGCTTTTACCTTAGTGGAAGGCAGGAAAGGAAGAAGGGGGAAGAGGAGGAGGAGTACGAGGTGGAGAAAGAGGAGGAGGAGATGAGGGGAGTAGGATGCAGAGAGAGTCGAGACTAAAATTTCGAAAAAGAATGGAGATCACAGTTGAAGAGTTCAAGTGTGGGGTGAGAGAGTTCGACATGAAGAACGGGAATGGGAGCGCGTGACGTCATAGGAACCCGCAATTAGTGGCAGGTCATCGATGGCCAGCGGGAGACGCTGTTCCAGACCGAAGAAAGAATCAGAAAATAAAAACAATAATCACGCTGGTGGAGGGAGTGGAAAAAGAATACAAACGGAGGGAGGAGATGACGAAGAAGGGAATCAAAGAGGAGACAGTAAGGTCGAAGTGTGGAGAATGAGAGAGAGAAAGGGAGGGAGAGGAAAGAGAGAGAGAGAGAGAGAGAGAGAGAGAGAGAGAGAGAGAGAGAGAGAGAGAGAGAGAGAGAGAGAGAGAGAGAGAGAGAGAGAGCGAGAGAGAGAGAGAGAGAGAGAGAGAGGGAGGGAGAAAAAAAAATAATCAACAAAAGAAGACCATGCAGTCCACGTCGGCATCCATACACTTCGGCTGAAGGAATTAGTAAATAATTGGCGTGATAACGGGTCCGCAAAAAAATACACAAATTTTATGCTCAAAATTAGACGGAACGAGTCACCTCAAGCCGCCGCTTGAAAAATGAGGGGATTGGGGGAGGGAGGGAGGGAGGGGCAGGGGAGAGGAGTGGGAGAGGGGGCTGGGGTGGGGGAGAGGGGGGAAAGTCAGTGTGTCGCTGGGGAGGATGAGGAGGAAGCGAGGGGGAGGGGGAGGGGGGACAGAAGGAAGGAGAAGAGAGAGAGAGAGAGAGAAAATGACGAAGGAGGGAAGAGAAATAGGAAGAGTAAGAGGAGGAGGAGGAGGAGGAGGAGGTGGAGAGGAAAATGGATGGTACGTAAAGAGGAAGAGTAGGAGGGGCTTGTAGGAGAGAGATGGAGGAAGAGGAGAAAGAAGAGGAAGAAAAGGGGGAGGAAGAGATAGGGAGAAAAAGAGGTGGTGAGTGAAGAGAAAGAATAGGAGTGGCTTATAGGGGGGAATGGAGGAGGAAGAGGAAGAGGAGAAGAAAGAGGAGGAGAAGGAAGGTTCTTCTCTCAGAACCATTTGTCTTTATGTTTATTCTTGCTGCCGCCTAACGATTTTATTCAGTTGAAATTAATTCGCATAAATGTTGAAATCTTAAGCCCCAGTCAGTTTCCGACTTGCTTCGACCGAAAATCCAGCGATCGGTCGGCGACACAAAACCTATGCAAGGAATTGAAATGAAAAAAGTTAATGTGGTTGATAAGATGAAAAGCTATGTACTGGGGGCTATTCAGTGTGCGTTGTAATATATCTATCTATCGATCTATCTATTTATCTTATTACCGACTTCCAGCGACTTCCAAAGACTAACTGGTCGTAAGCCTGGTATGACTGGGCCCTAAAGTGATCGAAAACTCATGTATTATTTAGAATATACACTTGGCGGTCACATGTACAGAATGTTTCAAAAGTCCCCCACCAGCCGACGTTTTCACAATTATATGATTTAGTTTAACGGCGCGAATTCGCCCTATCAGGAGGCTAGGACGGTGCCCCTTTCAGAAGACTTTGTAGCATAGAATTTAATGAACCATGTCCTTGGTCCAACTCGCTGGCAGCAAATTTCGAACTCCCGTCACCTCGACCTCCGCCGCAAGTACCGACGCTTTAACCCGCTCGGTCAGTGAATATCCAATACAGACAAAATCATTCTAATTATGGAATATGTTTTTTATTCAGTATCACCCTTTCAGTAAATTTTTACATAAGAAATGCATAAAAGAATCAACAACAAGCGCTGGATTTTCTGAGGGGAATTTATTTGTGTTGCAAAGAGTTTTGGTGACAGCTATACAATCCTCGTTCCTCTTTGGATTAAACTTGGAAGCCCAGGTTTCTCTTTTAACTAAAGAGAGGCTCTTCAAAAAGAGAGTCATTAAGCCAAAAAGTCTAACAAAGATAGCTCAAAAAACAAAAATTTAAATATAGTTTCCTCATTATGTATAAATGCTATAGAATACATAAACAAAATATTTGTAAATTTTATTGAGACTCAACTTACCTCAAAATAATGAAAACTAACATGAAATGAATAATACAAATAAATAAATGATTACTGAATAATTATGCTGCTTTTATTTACACGGTTCTGGCTCAAAATCATGTTATTCCCAAAATAATTCTCCGACTTTTCAAACCACACAAAAGAATGTTCATCTGCGGAGTTCTATAAAGCGAAATAAAGGTTTACAGAATACTGTTTTACATTGTTTACTCAATCATATTGCCATAGACTTTATGGATAAAACAGCCTTACTGTATCATGTTTCAATACACACACACACACACATTATGTACATATATATATATATATATATATATATATATATATATATATATATACACACATGGCTGAAGGTGGAAGTATTTATGCGTGTGCGTATGTGTGTAACAATGATGATGATAATAACTATAATAATAATTATAAAAACAAATATAATAGTAATAATGATAATAATAATAATTACAACAACAATAATAATAATGATAATAATAATAATATAAAATAATGATAATTATAATGACAATAATAATGACAATAATTGCAATAAAAAAATTACGTTAGAATTCAGTTTCAGAAGAAATTCCGTTCGTATTCAATCAAATTTGCAATGTACATCACGAAATGGGAGAACGATAGAATAGAAAATAAAGTCTGCAACAGAAAACTTTTGATATATATATTTTTTTCGTTTCGTTTGTTATCACTCAAAAGCAAAAATTCACTAAACCCAGAGCGTATTTTATTCTTTTCAAATGAGTAGTGCTATTTCCGTTCGTAAAAATACATTCAGCTGTAGACAGTAATACGTAAATACAATAACGCTTCCTGGCGTTGCGAGTAGCGTCGTGGTTTCCCACGCTAGGATCCCATGTTCGCGCTTTGTCTCCGGAGTAAAACGCTTTTAATGGTAAAGAAAAAAAAAGTTACTATTTCCCTTGAGCAATGAGATAGCGTGTCTGTCTGGTCACAAGAGACGATAAGAGCTATGGGCTCTTATTCGGAAACATACACATGTATAAGTGCATGCCTTGTGTATGTGTGTATGTATGTGTATGTGTGTGTATGTGTGTATGTGTATGTGTGTGTTCGTGTGTGTGTGTGTGTGTGTGTGTGTGTGTGTGTATGTGTGTGCGTGTGTGTGTGTGTGTGTGTGTGTATGTATACACACGTGCGAGCGCACACGGATTTATATTGAGAAAATGCACTTTCAATTATTATGTCAACGTGCACGATCTCACAGGAGACAAAACACACACACACACACACACACACACACACACACACACACACACACACACACACACACACACACACACACAGAGTCGCCGCCTTAGTAACAAAGGTCTTATCCATTATCTCAATGGCCTTCTTCCGCCTCAGGGGGAACTTTTTATATTCTATTCTGGCTGACGTCTTACTATCGTCTTCACCTCCGTGACGTCACCATAGAGGCTGAGTGTATTCTATCTAGTGACTCATGTACAGTTAATAAAATAGACTGATTCTAGCCAAAAGAAAATGTGTAAGGGACGTCACATTATCAAAACGGATAAAGAAAACTGAAAGTATAAAAATAAGCTAATAAATAAATAAAATATTATATATATATATATATATATACATATATATACATATATATATATACATATATATATATATATATATATATATATATATATATATATATATAATGACAATAAGTAAAGCAAGAACGAAACGAGGACCCGCCCAGACACCCGGAGAAGGATTCCGAAAAATGATCAAAACCGAAATTTCGTGAAGAAACGTCTCACTCGAGACCGAAAAGTAAAGAAAAAGATATGAAGAAACTATGCTGAGATTGAGAGGTGACCAAGTACGGCACGCGAAGGCAAGACAAAATATGGCCACCTCTTCTTCCTCTCCCACCATTCCTCTCCCTCTCCTTCCTCTACTTCCCTCCCTCTCTCCCTCCCTCCCTCCCTCCAGAGTCCATATGTGTAGTGTCAAGCCTCAGCAACAACAGGAGCAGGCGGCAACATAAGGGAAAGAGAGGGGGAACGAGAGGAGAGAGAGGCGAGAAAAGGGAGAGGCGAGAGAGGGGAAAGAGAGAAGAAAGAAACGAGAAAGGGGAAAGAGAGGCGAGAGAGAGAGGTAAATGGGAGGCGAGAGAGAGAGAGAGAGAGAGAGAGAGAGAGAGAGAGAGAGAGAGAGAGAGAGAGAGAGAGAGAGAGAGAGAGAGAGAGAGAGAGAGAGAGAGAGAGAGAGAGAGAGAGAGAGAGAGAGAGAGAGAGAGAGAGAGAGAGAGGGAGAGAGAGAGGGAGAGAGAGGGGAGAGAGTGGTGAAGTGGAAGATAGACGCTAGTGATAAGTTGGTAAATAAGGACACAGTTCAGCTCTGTGGCGTGGGAGGACGCGTGGGCGGACGCGCGCCGACGACATGCGAAGAAAAAGAGAGAAAGGAGCCAAGAAGCAGTAAGGAAAAGACGATTAGGAGGAAGGGAAAGAGGAGGAGGAAGTAGAGGAGTAAGAAGAGGAAGATAAGAGGAGGAGGAAGAGGAGGAAGAGGAGGAGGAAGATAAGG
>NC_134817.1:36304599-36307099 GCF_046742065.1 Oratosquilla oratoria | reverse complement strand
TAGATATAACGCTATTATTACTTTTATTACTCTGAGCGGTAATAATATCATAAATACAATTATTACTATTTCAATTGAAAACATATAAATTGTTATTTTCAGATATGAAATGACGCATTCATTACTAAGATATAGTCGAAATGAGACTTGGAAAATGTAATAAAACCTCTCATTACCACCCCAGCCACCCGCAGGGTAATTACACTTCATGGAGGGTAATTAACTCATATTTGGAAATCACTACCCTATTATAATCAGTAATTAAAAATGTATCTCACTTATTTTTTGTCTCATTTTGCTTCATTATATATATTCCCGTATCTCATTTTCTATTAATCTAAGTTGCTTTCTCTTATTTATAATCCCTCACTCTCTCTCTCTCTCTCTCTCTCCTCTCTCAGACTTGCACTGTGGGAACTGACCTAACCTGACCTTCTGCCACATTGAGTATGCACTGTTTGTAACAAGGTCAGCTGATGAGGTCACTGCACGTACATCTTGTAGCCAGAATACTCAGTGCGAAATGTAAAAGACGTGTGCAAAAAATCCAGGAAAATTAGACCTTCTCACGCACTCGCACACGTACATACACACACACACACACACACATTATATGTATATATATATATATATATATATATATATATAGAACGTGCACGCATACACACACATGGTAATAAGAAAATAATAAGGAAAAATAATGCATATATGTTTATATTATAGAAAAAAATCAAACACGGAGTAGTCGTAGTGTTGCATAGAGAGTTTATTTTCCTACTTATTTAGTTGTTCGTCCTTTGATTTTTATTTACATATTTATTTCTAATCTATTCATTCACTTATTTGCTCACCTACCTCGGCAGTTTTTGTACTGTTGATATATTGTTATATTGGTACTATTGATATACTATTGGGATTCCCATATACCAAAACTACTTATATAACTTTCGTTGTTAATTATTTAACACAATGTATTTACAAAATTGTATTTTCACTATCACAGACCAATTGTAAAAAAA
This sequence comes from Oratosquilla oratoria, assembly GCF_046742065.1. Lineage (NCBI taxonomy): Eukaryota > Metazoa > Arthropoda > Malacostraca > Stomatopoda > Squillidae > Oratosquilla > Oratosquilla oratoria. Next base: position 36,306,080 of record NC_134817.1, on the reverse strand, counting down.
GAAAAAAAAAAACCATCGGTCTTGTACACAATGGGGCAGCTTCAATTGTCCGTAATTATCCACATGGTAATACAAGCAGGTTTTCCTTCTCGTAGATTGTAATTTAACAGCGCTTCTTGACAATCTCGTGGGGCTTACTAGGACTATGCGGTATATTTTTAGTCTCCGTTCTATAGAAAGTATTCACTAGAATTAGTATAGAGGAGAATGGCCAAAATTATACAAGAGCTTAAAAATTTACCATACAAAGACAAGTTTAGGCATCTTAACTTACACTCTAGAAAGACGTAGAGTGCAAGGTGATCTAATAAAGGTATTCAAACGATTCAAGGGCTTTAACCTAGGTGATGCAAGCAAGATCATCATATTAAGACAGCAAGGTAGGACTCGTAGTAATGGGTTTAAATTGGACAAATTTAGGTTTAAGAAGGTTTAAAAATGGTTTACCAATAGAGTGGTTAACGAATGGAATAGACTTAGCAACCTATTGGTTGTTTTAAGAGATAACTTTATGGATGGGGAAGATAGGTGGCAAGGGACATGGAACTGCCTAGTGTAGGCCTTATGGTGTCTCGCCGTCTCCCCCATTCTTATGCTCTTCGGTGAGACTGTGCCAAGGGGAGTTGCAGATTCATCCGAAGAATTTTTTAATTAATTCATTTATATCCACTTACATACCCCAGGCAAAACTAATAGCTTTCATTAGAGTCTCTCAGGAAATCAAAATCAGACAGAGCCGAACCAAATGAGAAGCCATCCTTTTTTTTTTCTTCAGTCTGTTGAACCAATCACGGGTCAAAACAAGACCATTATGTTTTTGTTTTTTTCTGAACTGATTATGATTTGTTGACTTCTTGTTGGAATTGTACCGTGAGGTTCAGTATGTCAGTAATCCTTTCCCCACAAAAATAATAATAGATAAACAGATAATATATATATATATATATACACATATATATGTATATATAAATTCGCAAGATTAAACACCACAGGAAAGAGATAATGACATGGTTAAAAAATGTAAAAAAAGAGATGAAATAAAATAAAACAAATAAATAAATAAACAAATAAATAAATAAAATAAAATCCAGCTGAGACGGAGAACGCCGCGACATGACGTCACACAAATGCTCATGCAACGGTTTCCATGGCAACCATCCCATCACTGTCAATCAAACATACCGACGAGGCTCTCAAGTGTATTATTACCGACCAATGTACAGAAACAATTGTAACAGAATTTTACGACACGGGCCACGATTTTTTTTACAACCTTTTATGATCTTCACTCGTAAAAGGTTTGACCTGTTTTGCAACACAAAAACGAAGAGAAACTTGCAAATCCAGATCAGCAATAAAGAATCAATAACAGGGGACACAACTGCTTTCACACATTACCTTGGAAGTTAAAGTTTTCATAACCTTAGGTTCTTACAAACACCAATGTGCAAAGATAATGCGTATCCCTACTACATTCATAA
>NC_134817.1:36284599-36299599 GCF_046742065.1 Oratosquilla oratoria | reverse complement strand
ATGAGATTACTTTATGGAAAGGGATGATAGATGGTAATAGACTTGCAACTGCCTAATGTAGGCCACATGGTCTCTTTTATCTTATATTCTTAATATAAATTATTCTATACAGATACAGTTTCAGAATTCCCTCTCTTACTACTTGTCGATGTGAAAAAAATCATGTCTGAAACGTTTTATATCCAAGTGCTATTCATCAAACATTGTTTACTTTCCATAATTCTCCAGACTTTTTAAACGGTGGCTTAAAAGTCTTTGAGAAGTCTTCCGTTGTTCTATTTGTTCTTAACAAAATGAAACTACACTTCAATATTTTCAACAGCCTTTAAATCATATTATTCATCCCAATGGGCCTATTTAGATTACAGAATCTCTGAAGGAGACCATTATGGTAATAATAATGGCAGTCTTAATCACTCCCCAACGCCATCTACACTGACTGGTCATCTTTCCCATTTCCATATTCATAAGAGCAAATACCTCTTCCCACAGCCGTAATGATGCCAAAACGTGTTCTTTCATTATCATCATCAGCTGAATAATTTTCGTATTAGCTCCGTATATAGATAGAATTATGATATGACACGTGGAGCTTGGAGCAACAGAAGCCCCGCTCAGTTCTCCTGCCAGAAAATAACGGTCAAATTAAAACGTTGTTTACTGGATTGATGGGCTACATTAATCCCTTGAACACAATTGCATATTAAAGAGTTTTTTTTAATTATTCCGTTGCCTACACCGTAGGGTAGGCCACAATAAACCAGAAATATGCACCAGTATATTTTTTTGGCCGAGTATCTGATGACTTTCCATGTATAATAGTTCTCTAAAAATTAAGTCAATTTCCTGTAAATAAAATCCTACTCGTATAACAAGAGTGAAAAGTGTTTTTTACATCATTCAAATACAATAAATGAACTTTTGGTGACCGAGCTCGTTGTTTCTATCCAGTTAGGAAAAGCCGTTATAATAAAAAGTGCTCGACTTCAAGACTTCTTTCACACCGTAGACCGCCTTTTGTCCCCTGAAGAACCAGAAAAGAAATTCCTCAAGAAGTTGGATTACTTTTAAGGATTCTTTTGAAGAGGATTCGGATGCAAGAATCCAACCCCATTAAGAGGTTTCAAACCCAAAAAGAATCGAACCCCATTAATTAAGGAGGGTCTAATCCCATTTTCAGAATATAATCCCCTTAAAGAGTTGGGTTATCAGGTCAGGAAAGTTCTAGAGTGTCTTCGAAGTAAAATTGGCTCGCAACCGGAGACCCCTTTTAGTCCCCTGAAGCACCACAAAAGGAAAATTCTTAAAGAGTTGAGTTCTCTGGTCAAGGGAATTTCATGGCACCCTCGAAGTAAGGTCGGGGTGAAATCGGAGAACCCATTTAGTCCCTTGGATTCTCTGGTCAGGCGGCTTCGAAGTAGGGTCGGCCTGAAACCGGAGACCACAAACTTGACCAAAGTCAAACAGGAGAGGGTCATCCAGTACATTCTGTCTTTTCCTTTACATTGAGAGCCTCTGGAACTCTCGTCTCGCACAATGCTCTCCTGTCTGCTTATTATTTGAACTTGGAATGGGTGTCCTCTTCCTTCTTTCCTTTCTAGAGATAGCCTACAGATAATCTGCTTTTCATCTACTTATTTATCTGTTTATATACTCATGTATCTATCTATGCTTCTTTATTTCTTCGAAATATATTGATAAAAAAAGGAAAGATAAACATACCTGGCAACCACCTGAAGCGTTCACTGGATTCGTTTTTAGTAAATAATTAATCAGTGGATGAGATGTCCATGTCTGACCAAGAGGAATACAGCCAGCGGTTCGAGATCCGGGCTCCTTACAAAACAGACCTTTTAAATAGTTCGTTTACTATTTACTAAACTAGGCTCTCTGATGACGACGGCCTTGGAAGAACGACGGAGGCCGGAGGTAAAGTAAAACTAAATGATGACATCAAAATGTCACATTTTACACAGAGCCAAGGGTAGGTACAGTCACGAGCAAAAATTGTAACCCACGCTAGAGTTCTCACAACATCAATATATATATATATACATATATATATATATAATATATATATATATATATATATATATATATATATATATATACACACATATGCATTTCTTCTTTTTGTCGAGTACGTGACAATATATTTTCCTACGTAGGTTTTAGCTTACAGTTCAGTCATTTTATTAAATAGAAAATAAACAGTGCTCAAAACTTTTGAATTTTGCACCTGTCAAATATTTTGCTTGTGAGTGTACAATCAAATACACAAGTCAAAGACCGCAGTGGAGAAGTCGTTGGTGCGATGAGTATCTTCTCAAGGGAGAGTAGACTAGTGTCAAGATCACAGACCTAACACAAAGGATTACAAAGGAAGGGCATACCGACAGGAGACCTTTTGGTCCATCCTCTCAACACTTCCAGTATCTTGCATCAAGAGTGTGTTTCAAAAATTCAAAGAAACAATTTGTAACTATAGTCCTTCGGCATGATAAATCCAATAGCTATGTCCACAGCTGTTGTAAGAAAATAATAAACATATACATTTATAAATACATAAAAAACTTCATAAAGGCGAGACTAGAGGTCAGGCCGAAGCAGAGTTATCACGTATGTTCAATAGTAATTATGCCATAAAAGGCTTAGCTACCGCAACCTTTGCCCTGTTTCATCGGATAGCCAATACAAGAGGCAGACACTAGTAGAATTTAGGGAGGGTTTAGACTTAAGAGGCGAGCAATCAACCTACCATGCCACAGCCCCACAAAATACTCATTATAAAAAAAAATCCACACAAAGAGTCTATAGAAATATATTTATTAGTATGTACGTAGGAGCACCGAAAATAGAAACTAGATAAATAAAAACATAAGAAAAACTGGCGTCAACTACTATCATCCATCATGCAATTAACTTCAGAAACTTCTAAGCGATTACAAGGTCTTTCCACAACCAGATTAGAATCTCGAAAAGCCCCTTCCGTCTCGGGTGATCCTTTTTTTTTTATTCACTTCCGTGGCACCCCGTTCTCGAAACGACCCTCTCAAAGCAAGCCGAAGAACATTCGTCACCTTCAGGAACGGCCCTTAAGACCTTCGATCAAAACTAAACCGTTCAAAGATCGCTTCCATTGGCGCCGAGGTAAGATCGCCACTGTTGGCGCCAAGGAAAGATCGCCACTATTGGCGCCGGGGCGTGGCGGGAAGCATAACTTAGCCCTCCGGGGCACCTCGAGCATTGTCAAGATTCTTTGGGCGGAGCTCGGTCTGGTCCGACGCCAAGAGGACAGCGGCGAGACCTTTCGGCGACTTTTGGGCGACAAAGAGTCACAAGAGTCAAGCAGGCAACCGGAAAAGAGCAAAGGTGGGAGTCGTACCCTCAATCCCGGACCTCGTAGATCCTTCTCAAACCTTAATGAAATCACATGGAGCCAATCAAGACGAAATACCTAAAGCCTCGTGAATTTGAGGATTTAAACAAGATAAATTCTATAAGTATGTAGTTCTTCTTAGTCGACAGTTCGCCATATTTTCCGTCAAAATAAATTTATATATATATATATATATATATATATATATATATAATATATATATATACCAACTAAACAGTCTCTTTCAAAGAAGAGGTTGTAGATAACAATAAGAATAAAGATAATGATAATTATAATAACACCCATAATAACAATACCACTAATAACAATAACAACAATAATAATAGTAATAACAACAAGTAATAAGCACCACCGTTGGGACTCGAACCCTTGCATGAGTGACTGCCTCTTACAAAGCAAGGACGCTATCATTGCGCCACACCTGACCACAGAAAACGGAACGACCTAGAACACGACCTGTTCTTTCCGCCGATGACACTACGTGGCGTAGTCTGTATTCTTATTTCATAGAGTTTTTATTCAGACTACGTCACGCAGTGACATCGATGGAACGACCAGGTCGTGATCCAGGTCGTTCCGTTTTCTATGGTCAGGCCTGGCGCTATGTAAAAAGCAGTCGCTCATGCAAGGGTTCGAGTCCCAGCGGCGGAGCTTATTAATCCATTTGTCATAACGACACAACAATGATTATAATAATGATGAAAATAATAATAATAATAGTAATAATAATGATGATAATAATAGCAATCGAGATAACAGAAATAGGGCCACCAGGAAGGGATCAAGTTTATCAAGATACCTTATCATCCCCTTCGATATTCACGAGGTACCACGGAGATGAACAAGATAACATGTAAAAAAAAAATCCGGAATTGAAGGGTTTGCAGAAGTAATTACTAAAATGAAAATATCGTGATCATTATCATAAGCCTGTTAGTGACATGTCATGAGTGATATATTGTATGTAGAAATATATAGAATTCTTGTGTCCCCCCCCCCCGAACCCCCGTCTCCCGGGAGCTGACAAGACGTCCAAGGAAACAAAACATACCATTCAGCCAGCAGACAAATGTTGCCCTTAGACAAAGTGCCATCCGGCACCGTGCCACTAAAGAGGGAGACCGTTATCGTCCACGTGTTGTGGACAAATTGGTGCCACATGGTAACTTGCTCTAAGGAAACAGAGAGATAGAGAGAGAGAGAGAGAGAGAGAGAGAGAGAGAGAGAGAGAGAGAGAGAGAGAGAGAGAGAGAGAGAGAGAGAGAGAGAGAGAGAGAGAGAGAGAGAGAGAGAGAGAGAGAGAGAGAGAGAGAGAGAGAGAGAGAGAGAGAGAGAGAGAGAGAGAGAGAGAAAAAAAAAAAAGTGAATGATGACCCCACTTTTTTCTGTAAATTTCTTTGGGACGAACCAAAGACCAGCGTTTTTTGTTCAGATGATTTCCGGCCTCAATACCCATAGACTCAACACCAAGTTAATCTGATATACTTTCTAATATTTTGCTCGTTACAATACATATGCATACACACACACACACACACACACACACACACACACACACACACACATATATATATATATATATACAGTATATATATATATATATAATATATTTGTATGTGCGTCCGTGTGTGCATATAATATTTCACTGAAAAATACTGTATCGAAACGACGGTAGAAGTACATTCTTATGCGGCTGATATGCAAAATTTACTACATCAATCAATGAGCTGCCATTCGCTGCTGATAATCAATAAAGCAATATTTGAGTCCGTGGACACGGCCAGACCTAAGCAGCTGGCGCGCGCGTTGAACGAAAATATACGCCAAAGAAAAGCATTTTTTTTCATTGTCTCATATTTCTTCGACACATATCAAAGAATCCTCAGAGGCTACAAAAAAGTACATAAATATCCCTATATATTATTCATCCGTAAACTGCGTAGAAGGGAAAATAGTGAAGTACGGTTGTAAACATAGGTAGACCTGAAGTTGAATCCTTGATGTAATATGTAACGAGTAGATCAAAGACGGTCTCTATAGAAGAGCACACCGCTTTTGATGTGCGGTATTATATGTATATACATATATATATATATATATATATATATATATATATATATATATATACACAAATTTCACAAGTCACACTTGAATCACAAATATGCAGAGTCCACTAGGAAAAGGTAAAACACACGGAGTCCGAGCGCTTCCGTGATATATTCACATTATCAAGGAGTACAATGAATATATCACGAAAGCGCTCGGACTCCGTGTGTTTTTCCTTTTCCTAGTGGACTCTGCATATATATATATATATATATATATATATATATATATATATATATATATATTGGTGTGTGTGTGTGTGTGTGTGTGTGTGTGTGTGTGTGTGTGTGTGTGTGTGTGTGTGTGATCCGCATACACAGACTTCCGAATCCTTATATGTAAGATCATGAAGGAAGTATTCACACTTCCTTACGTCACCTGCACTTCACCAGTGCTTCCAGCCTTAAGGACAATGTCGTGTAGTATGCAAGTGCATTTGCGTATATATCTATATAAAAGGAGAGGTTGTAAAAAAATATTCAGCTTCAGAAAGAGAGAGAGAGATGCAGGGCTTTGTGACACACGAATAGAGATACTGAGGCGTGGAGTTCAAAATATACGAGGTCGAAAATGGACTCGCACGTTGTAAATATCACAAATGTAATCAATTTCCCCGGGACGAAACATAACCAACGAGGAAATCCAGGAGTAAAGTTTCTGGCCAAAAAAGTGCTGGTGAGAATAAAGAGGTAAACGAGAGTTTAAAGAGCGGGGAGAGAACTGTACAGGCTCTGGAAGACAGCGGAAAAGAGTGCTCCACGGGTCCTGAAAGAGAGCGGAAAGAGAGCTCCGCGGTCCTTGGCGAGCCTAATAAAGAGAAGCGAACGGGGTGATTCGCTCGCAGACGGGCCCTCGGGAGGCGGATACAAGGCGACGATATAAACAAAACATAATCGTAAAACCAAGAGGCTTCTTGCTGACGTCAGAGACAGTTTCGGGGAGTGGGAGGTGGAGGGGACGAAGACGGATGATGAAAGACAAAGAAATATAAGGTAGGATTCTTTCTTACCAACAAGGTAGGTTTTTCAGTTTGTTCGTAAGTCGAGACATTTTGTAAGTCAAAATGTTCGTAAGTCGGAACGGTCATTAAACGAAATGTTCCTAAGTCGACACATTTCGCAAGTCGAAAAGTTCGTCAGTCAAAACGTTTGAAAGTCGAAACGTTCGTAAGTCGAAATTTTCATATATCGAAATGTGCGTAAGCCGAAAAGTTCGCGATTCGAAAAGTTTATAAGTCAAACTGTAAGTCATAACGTTCGTAAGTCGAAATGTTCATAAATCGAAATGTTCGTAAGTTGAAATGTTCGTAAGTTGAAACGTTCGTAGGTCGAAATGTTCGTAAGTTGAAATGTTTGTAAGTCGAAAGGTCGTCAGTCGAAAAGTTTGTAAGTCGAAACACATATAAATCGAAACTTGCCTAAGACAAATCGTTCGTAAACCAAACCGTTCGTAATTCGAAGCAATCGTAAGCCTAATGCTTTTTTTGTCACTAGAGAATGTTTTCCATAGAACTGTGAAGAAATAGTGAAGTCTGGTGGTGGTGGTGGTGGTGGTGGTGGGAACATCGGAATGGAAGCCAAAACCCGACGACATCAAGTAGGTCTACTTAGTCAGACCACTGTCAGTGACCTCAGCTTCAGTATCCTCTTACAATAGCTTAACTTCAGTGTTGCAACCTTTGGGGAGCTAATACTTCTTAGGACCCAACTCCTACAGTCCCTTGGGAGGGAGCCCCCCTACCCCCCACACCCGGAGAGAGGGTGACGATGAGGGGAGAAAAAGAGATGAGAGAGAGAGAGAGAGAGAGAGAGAGAGAGAGAGAGAGAGAGAGAGAGAGAGAGAGAGAGAAAGAGAGAGAGAGAGAAAGAGAGAGGAGAGAGAGAGAGAGAGAGAGAGAGAGAGAGAGAGAGAGAGAGAGAGAGAGAGAGAGAGAGAGAGAGAGAGAGAGAGAGAGAGAGAGAGAGAGAGACTTCCCAGAGCATTAAACACCAAACACAAGAGTTCCAGAAAGCAAGTACGAAGCACATCGTTCACCGAGCGAAGCAAAGTGAAACAAGTGATGCAAAGTTGAATACACCAAACAAGCACGAGAGAGACAACATGGGGACAAGCGGCGGCACCAAAGACAAAAAGGACCTAAGAAGTGAACGAGATGGTGATGGTGATAATGATGATGGGAAGATACTGCTCCTGTTGCTGCTGCTGCTGCTGATGATGGTGATAGTGATGAAATGATAATGATGATGATGATGATGATGATGATGATGATGATGACGGTGATAATGATGAAAATATGATGATGATGATGATGATGATGATGATGATGATAAAGAAGTAGGGGAGGACGAGAACAAGAAGGAGAGAGACACAGAGGACAAGAATAAGGAGGGGATCGGAAGGAGAAAGATAAGGTAGATATATGGAGGAGGAGGAGGAGGGTAAGGAGGAGAAGTAATGAGAGGAGTAGGAGGAGGAAGAGGATACAAAACACAAGATGTCGCTAGCCAAAGGACGGTGTCAGGCAAGGTCTAAACAAGAACAGGTCACTTCACTTCAGAAAGGAACATGTATTATGAGAGCCCGCGCAAGGAGCCAGCCAGGCTAACTCGTTTCATATCACACTCATGATGTCATATCGTTAGTTTTCTTTCTGAAATGAAGTGACCTGTTCTTGTTTAGACCTTGGTAGCCTACCAGGAACAAACTAAGGAGAGCCTCCTTAGGAAAAGCGAGAGAATTTATGAATATGTCCGATAAAGGCAAAGTATTAAGGTGGAAACCGCGGCAGCACCATATAGTCAAGGAAAAACTGCGCGATTGTGTGTGAACGCCTCCATTGACTTACACTGTATTTGAACCGCCGCGGTTGAAACCGCTGGTCTGAACAGGGCCTTATTTATAGGAGGTGTGGAAGTACTTTATGGGGGAGTGAGTGAGAAAGTAAGAGACTTAAGAAAAAGAAAGTAGAAACACAGATCTGAGGCCGAGAAAAAAAGGGGAGAGAGAGGGAGAGAGAGAGAGAGAGAGAGAGAGAGAGAGAGAGAGAGAGAGAGAGAGAGAGAGAGAGAGAGAGAGAGAGAGAGAGACTCCGCATCAAGAGAGAGAAGGAGGTGACTCCGCATCAAGAAAGAAGCTGAGCACGCACCCCCCGCAAAAAAAAAAAAAAAAAAAAAAAAAAAAGCGCTTCTGAGTAGTCGGACATGGCGGACGCTGTACAGGGCACGACACGCCCCCGGGTCCGGATGGCCGGATACAGACGCGGCTCCGGTTACGTGTTCCCGATTTCCAGGGGAAGGTGTGTTAAGGTGAAGCCTGAGTCACGCACACCGTCAGGTCGTAGCCTGACCCTTCGGGGTCAACGATGATGGCGAAGACGTCGAGGAGGAGCGGGAGGAGTGCAAAGTGGGACAAGGGAAGCGTGGGTGGCAGGAGCCCGGGAACGGAAGAAGTGGCGGTCAAGGCAGGCAGAGTAGGCAGGGCGGTGAAGACGAATTAAAGAGGCGTGAAAAGTGGTGGAGACGAATTAAAGAGGCGTGAAAAGTGGTGAGGACGAATTAAAGAGGCGTGAAAAGTGGTGAGGACGAATTAAAGAGGCGTGAAAAGTGGTGAGGACGAATTAAAGAGGCGTGAAAAGTGGTGAGGACGAATTAAAGAGGCGTGAAAAGTGGTGAGGACGAATTAAAGAGGCGTGAAAAGTGGTGAAGAGAAGGTAAAGAGGATGCGAAAAGTGGTGAAGAAGAGGTAAAGAGGATGCGAAAAGTGGTGAAGCCAGGTAGAGAAGGTAGAGTGGTGAGGAGGAGGTAGAGAGGATGTGAAAATGAAGATGAGGTAAAGAGGCTGTAGAGTGGTGAAGAGAGGTTAAAGAGGATGTGAAAAGTGGTGAAGACGAATTAAAGAGGCTGCGAACAGTGGTGAAGAGGAGGCGAAGAGAGGGTGAGGAGGTGATTAGAGAAGGTAAAGAGGAGGCGAGTAGCTAAAGAGAAGGTAGAGAGGTGAAGAGGTAAAGGGGAGGTAAAGAGGGTGTGAGAAGTGGTAAAGAGGAGAAGAGGAGATGAGGTGAAGAGGTGAAGGGAACTAAAGAGGAGGTGAGGAGGAGCTAAAGAGAGGGTAAAGAGGTGAAAAGAGGAAGTAAAGAGGAAGTAAGAATGAGATGAAAATTGGTAAAAAGGAGGTAAAGAGGAGAAAGAGGTGAAAGGATGAAGAGGTGAAAAAGAGACGAACAAGAGGTGAACATAAGGCAAAGAGATGTAGAGAGGTGGACAGGTCAAGAGGAAGTGAACCAGAGAGAAAAAAAAGGAGATAGAGAGGAGGCGACGTGACGTGGGAGATATAAGATAGCACGAGAGCGAAAAGAGAGATAGAGAGAGATAGAGGGATCCATGGCCAATGTATCGAAAGGAAAGTTCTAATGTATGGGACGCCATTCAAAGACTTAAATTTAACTTATGGCCCACGGATGAGGCGGGATTAGGTGGCAACGGGGGCAGGGCGAGAGAAACAGAAGAGAGAAACAGAAGAGAGAGAGAGAGAGAGAGAGAGAGAGAGAGAGAGAGAGAGAGAGAGAGAGAGCGAGAGAGAGGGAGAGAAAGAGGGAGAGATAGAGGAGAGGGAGAGATAGAGGAGAGATAGAGAAAGAGGAGAGATAAAGAGGAGAGATATAGAGGAGAGACAGAGAAAAGAGTCAGATAGAGAAAGAGGAGAGATAGAGAAAGAGGAGAGATAGAGAAAGAGGAGAGACAGAGAAAGAGAAGAGAGGAGAGGTAGAGAGAGGAAAGGAGAGATAGGAGATAGTGATAGAGAAAAGAGAGGGGGAGGGAAAGAAACCGAGAGAAAGAGAGAGCGAGAGAATGGAGAGGAGGAGGAGAGAGGAGAGAGATAAAGAGAGAGGAGAAGAAACAACTCCCGGTGCCTTCTGCCTGCCTGAAGTCCAAGCACATAGGGCAAAGGTAACTTCAGCCGCAGCTTATCGTCTCCTGGCGTGAACACATATCTTGTTTATTACCCAATTTCCCCAAAACCATGCTCAGTAACACGTTCATTACTCCAAATACTTTAATACTAACACCGAGCTAATATACAATAAATTTAGCTTTATTAAACAAGATTTCCTCATTACTTTATAGAAGACTCACGCCATAAATACAATAATTACTACTCTTATTATTAGAAAAAATAACAATTACTAATATCAGGATTAGAGTGAATGCCCTTAACCCTGTCATTACCACGGTAGGGTAATTAATCAATTACTCCTAGACGCTGAGGTCAAATTAGATTCAATTTGTGTGACCTTGGAACCAACAATGTCTGTCGGTTGGCACATCAATGGACGGCCAAGGGTGATGGTGATGAGTCGGGTACCACCCTGAGATCACCCTGGGTACAGTCACTACATCTGCTACATCCTCACCCACTCTTCTTCAGTAGCGGACTACGGCCAAGGGTGATGGTGATGAGTCGGGTACCACCCTGAGAGCACCCTAGGTATAGTCACTACGTCTACTACACCCTCAACCTCACCCACTCTTCTTCAGTAGCGGAATCTCCTTCAGGCGGTCTGCATTCCGGAGAGCCTATCGTACCACAAGACATGAAGGCTCTCTTCGACAACAGACAGAAACGTCTCTCGGCTGACTAAAACCAGCAGGAACATGAAGCTGTGGAGTCTGTTTTGTCTCTGATAACCGGCGATTCTATCTTCTTTGAGTCTGAGAAGCGGTGTGGACGAAGTGTAAGACACGAGCTAATACTTTTTTTTTTTTTTTTTTTGAGAAAAGTCTTTAATCATAAAAAAATATCGTGCACCTCTGATTCGTAGGTGTGTCATTAAAATCCTTAATATATATTCCTCAGACTTCATCGGACTGAAAAAAAAAGTGAAGGAATATATAGCACAACGAAAGCGGCTGAGAAAATGAAGATTTTATAAATTTGTATCCGAAAAAAAAAGCTTTTGACCTGACTTGGGCTATGCCCGAAATTTTGAGAACATAATGCCTTCGGCCTGCCCCGCCGCTATCATCTATTTTCCAATAAAGAAATACCTTAACCAAAATATCCTCAACCAAAATATTTCCGAAATTAAGCGGCTAAACACATATTCCACGGGAATAAAGCGGAACGCGGCCAACACGAAGCTTTGCAGCTTAAACACACACATGAACCTCGCCCTGACCCAAGCCATTACACAACGATTCGGACACACAGGACCTACACACGCAAATGAGAAATCTCCTGCGAAAGTCTGACCCAAGATTGAAAGATTTCGCAGAAGGAAAAGGCCGATCTTCGAGAGCAAGGGCCGCAGGGAGGGGCGGAGTCCCGGGGGGGCGGGGCTAATACGCAAAATTATCCCCAGTTCGAGGAAACAAAAGAGGGCATAGCTGAGTGCGGGTAACCCGCAAGAAACGCTTACAAAGAGGCGGAAGAAGAGGAGAAGAAACTGGAAGAATAGGAGGAGTTGGAGGGGGGGGGGGAGGAGGAGGAGGAGGAGGAGGAGGAGGAGGAGGAGGAAGAGGAGAAGGACGAAGTGGAGGAAGAACTGGAGTAGAAGGAATAGAAAGAAGAGATGGAAGAACAGGAGAAGGAGCAGGAGGAGGGCGAGTAGGAGGAATAGGAGAGGAAACACGAGAAGGAAGAGGAGGAGGAGAGGAAGAAGGAAGAGGTGGAACAGGTGGAATAGGAGACTGACCCTTTTCGTAGACCGACAGTTAGGGGGAACGTTGATAACACAACTTTAAAATAAGGCATGACCTTGGTTAGGTCATCTCAGGTCAAGTGTAAGAACGTTGATAACGAAACTCTAGAATATGGCATGACCCTGGTTAGGTTATGTCAGGTCAGGTGTAAGAACGTTGATGACACAACTCTAGAATAAGGCATGACCTTGGTTAGGTCAGGTCAGGTCAGGTGTGTCATCGTCTTTAACGCCACAAAGGACAACAAAAATGGCGCGTGATCCCGAGCGTAACATTATCAACTTTTTCTATCTAAAAATTAAAGAGCCTTGTTATTATCAGTTACCGACGAATTATCATTTTTCTTTTTGGAAAAAAAAATCTCTTTAAAGAAGATTAATGAAAAGTCGAAAATGATTAATGTCAGACACCCGATGATTAACTTTGAGAAATGTTTAATGTTTAACTTAACCTTTTCAACAGCTTCCTCGACTTCTATATTTACCTAGTCTGCCGCCAAGTGATTTTCTTCAGTTGAGGGAAGTGAGAAACTCCTGGAATTTTCAGAGTTAATCATCTCGGTTAATCCCTAGATTGCGTTAAACTACTTGCACGGTTACTGATTATCACAAGTCAACAACGAGTTTAAGAGTTTTCAACATCCAAATCGTGCAGAATATAAGAATTAAAGAGACCGTAAGAGACCATAAAGACTACATTAGGCAGTTCCATGTCCATTACAGAGTAAGGTATTTGTCGAAAATCATGATACCGACGAGTTCAAATGTACCCAGTGTTCAGTGTTCATTCGGCTGAACTTATTCGACAATGAACTTCAGGCTTCAGTGGTCAATTGTGTTCAGCGTTTGGTGATTCAAGCTCTCTTGGCTTTGTTCGCATATGTGTGTAGGTGGGTGTATTTGTGTGTGTGTATGTGTGTGTGTGTGTGTGTGTGTGTGTGTGTGTGTGTGTGTGTGTGTGTGTGTGTGTACATGTATGCGTGTACATATGTGTACAAGTATGTGTGTATACATATGCGGGTGCACTTACGTGTGTGAATGTATGCATGTGCATATATGCGGGTGCATGTATACAGGTGCATGTATACGTGTACATATAAGCATGTGCATGTATGTGTGTGGATGTATATATGTGCACATATGCATATGTATGTATTCATAAGCATGTATATGCGTGTACATGTATATGTGTACATATATATGCATGTGCATGTGCATGCGTGTGCATGTGTATGCGTATATGTATGTGTACATGTATAAGTGTGTGCATGTGTATGCGTATATGTATGTGTACATGTATAAGTGTGTGCATGTGTATGCGTATATGTGTACATGTAAAAGCATGTGCACGTACGCGTGTACATGTACTATGTACATCCATTTGTGTCCATGCATTAGTAAACAAATATGCCATCTTGTATGCATGCCTGCGCACGTGTCTGCGTACTTGCTTACTTGTCCGCAAGTCTATTGAAAGACCCTCAACACATACGAGTAAAATTTTATTTGATCGCAGCTCGTTATTCTGGAATGATACCAGTAAATCTTCGAGAATTCCTTCCCCGACAGCGATATATTCAACAAATCCCATTTTCTAAACCTTTATTCACTTACGTATTTATTTATCTAATTTATCTAATTATTCCTCTCTAGCGGTTTTCTTCTTCCCATCTCGTGCTCGCTGCCTTTGCGAACTCGTAAGAAACACTCGTATGAACATCTCCCCACTCCCCCTCCCACTCCCACCCTCCCACAGCTCGTCCCTCGTGGCGATACTAATCTCCCCCCTCCTCCCCCTACCCCCCCTTTCCCCTCCCCCTCTGACCTCCTCTGGTCGTGACCCTTATTGTAGTGATCAATTATATGATTGCCTTTATCGTGAGCATTATGGAAGCCTTTATAGGTTTGCCCAATATCTATAAGCAGCCTTTTTATTGTACTGACCTTTGGATTTTTGCTTGTCGCTTAAGGTCTAGCCGAGTTGAAGATTGTAATGGGATTTATGGCGGTCTTCTGGGTGTTATGCTTTAGGGAGTAAGTTGAATATGAAGTCAACCAAACGAGCAAATAACGACCCTATGACTTCTGGGCATAAGAGTCATAGTTGACGAGGTGTCTTTTTTTTTTTTTTTTAACGACTATATACGGGATCCAAGTATTACTGATTTACAAAATAATGAGTATCCCCGATTTTTACTGTTTTTGTTATTATCATAATTATTATTATTATTATCATCATCATTATTACTATTATTATTATTATTATTTAGTGACAAGATAAGAAAGAGGGAGGGAAGAGCGTGGAGGGGAGTGGAGTGTGATACAGATGGAATGGGTGGGAGTGGAGTATGATAGGGATGGAATAGGTGGGAGTGGTTTTTATGCCTTTTTTTTGGGGGGGGGCTATCTCCCTTTTAAGGGGGGAAGCCTTTGGTATATGTATGAATATAACCCAGAAGAGGACAGTACCTTTACCCAATGACCATGGCGGTAGACAGGAAAAAAGTAAATAGATGAAATAAACGAATGAATAAAAAAAATTAGATAAATAAATTACTACTACTACTACTACTACTACTACTACTACCACTACTACTACTAATAATAACAATAATGATAATAATGATAATAATAATAATAAATAATAATAATAATATTAATAATAATAATAATAAATAAGTTGGTAGGAAATAGTGCCACTTCAAAGATGCTCTTGCTTACGCCATACATTCAACTGAGGGCAGGACCACGTATTGAAGAGCAAGTGAGGCAGTGGTGGTGGCAGTGGTGGTGATGG
>NC_134817.1:36274599-36279599 GCF_046742065.1 Oratosquilla oratoria | reverse complement strand
CTTAAAAAAAAAAAAAAAAAAAAAAAAAAAAAAAATTGTATGTTGTTGCCAACATCTCACCAGCGCTTCTATCCTTACGAACAATACCACACTGTGGCTGCATACCAAATCATTACGTATGTTTGTACCCTGTCAGTTTCGCCTGATGCCCTACGCAGATAATACACACCGACCATGTCCTGCTCAAGGCGGACCATGACTGTGACAGTCATGGTCCACCTTTCTAGGGATTTCCCTAAGGTTCCCCACTGCGGTGGTGGTTGCCCACAGTATACAATGTCAGGCTGGAGCTAACTAACTAGATAACTAACAAACTGAATTATACAAAGATCAAAGGAAGGGCGGATATGGGTGGTAAGTATGGTCTACGTACGCCGTCTCACGTACGGGGCAGTCGATCTGAGATCGGGGAGAAGGCGGAGACGAGGAAGAGAACGGGAAGAGGAAGAATGTAGATAGAGTCTGGAGACTCCGGAAGGAAAGTTCGTGAAGACTTTTGGGGTGAAAAAGGATGAAGGAAAGAAGACCAAAGGAGTCAGATTGTTGTGAGCGCGAATGGAAGTTGTTGGTGTAAGATTTAATATATATGAGAGGTGGAGGGAGGGGGGGAAAGAAAGAAAAAGGAATAGAAGAGGAGTAGCAGGAGAAACAGGAAGAGGAAGAGGAAGAGGAGGAAGAGGAAGAGGAAAAGGAGGAATAAAACGGCAAAGAAAATTGGAAACTAAATACATTGGAAGGTGGAAGCTATGTTGAATGTTGTGGTGATGATGACTTAACATGTCAATAAATATAAACAATTTCACCAACAATCAGTAAGCAAAACAGATTTTCTGCAAGGACGATGGGATGTAGTACAATCCAGAGTTCTAAGAACCATTTGTAAAACATCTAAGACATTCTGTGATACCCTCCAAGTGGTTATTTCGTTTGTTTGTTTGTTTGACTTCTTCTTTGTTATCTATTTTTCGAGAACATGAAAAAGGAAAATTGGAGTCATGAATAGGGAGTAGGAAAGACAATAAAATAGGTGAAGTGGCCTTGTCAAAACATAAGAATGAAGGAAACTGCAAGAGACCATAAGGCCTACACTAGGCAGTTCCATGAGTTGACTCCTCGCTGAAGAAATATACAGAAAAGGGTGTCTCCAGTCTCTGGTATATTACCACACGTAGGAACACAGTGACGGCATTCTTATCCCTTGTGATAGGAGCAAGAGAAGCATGTTGGTAATGTTAAACAAGGGAAAGAGGAGGTGAAGAGGTTGGGGGGGGGGGTACAAGAGGAAGATGAAATCCTTTCAGATTATGAGGATCAGAGATTGACAACCGGAAAGGAACATTAGCATCCATTTTGAGTAGTTGCGTCAAAGGCACTTTCTCATTATCAACGACCTTTGGTCGAATTAGCGTGGGCAGCTGAGCACAAGACCCTAATCGGATATTCAGTCCCTCTCGTTACTCGTAAATATGATAATAACACATCAAAAGACAGGATAAGCAGAGTCGGGACAAGAACAGTTCGGTTCCCTCCGGAAATGACGTGACGTGACGTCATGAGTTGTAATGGTCACGTGACCACGTGTTTGTTTTGTCTCTACCGGAACTCGGGACAGCTTCCTCGTGAAGGGATATATTGACCTTAGTTATGAATATACCCACTCGTTTTCACTTATTCAATATTCACTCATTTATTTGTTCATTCACTTATTTATGATTTTATCCACTTGTTTATACATTTCATAATGAATAAGTTTATTTGTTTATTTAATGTACTTATTTATTTATTCGTTTGTATTTTCATCCACGATGAGCTAAGATGTGAAGGAAATAAGGGGGAAGAAGCCTTTGTTTATTTATTCACTTATTCAATTAGTTATCAAATTCATATAAAAGATGATAAGTGGAGGTTGTATGAGATAAAGAGGAGGCACTGCAGGGGAGCGGAGACCATGGGGCGTGAGGTTTATAGTATACAGGATGCAAAGGGAATCTTAGCTTTGGTTATGCGAAATGTTAAAGTTTTATGATGTTTATGAATTGTCTGATTGTCGAATAATGGGAATTGTGCAAACGTATATGGATATTATATTATTTCATTCTCCCCCCCTCCTCTCTCTCTCTTTCCCTCTCTCTCGCTTGTGCTTAGGTGAATCTGTGAGCGAACATTAATTCATCTATAAACGCGAGAAAAAGTTCTAATGAAATTCAACATGTCAGGATTAATGCAAAGCAGGCAAAACGCCGAAATTAAATAGAACATGTATGACATGTATATACAGTATTCATGTGCGCACAATGCATATATTTATCTCTATATGCATGATATATATACATTATATATATATATATATATATATATATATATACATATATATATACATATATATATACATATATATGTATATATATATATACATATATATTATATATACACACATATGTATACACACACACACACACACACACACGCACACACACATATATATATAATATTATATATATATATATATATATACATATGTGTGTGTGTGTGTGTGTGTGTGTGTGTGTGTGTGTGTGTATGTGTGTGCTTGTGTGCTCCTCAAAAAATTAGTTTGTTTTGCCTGAATATGAAAGTACCTTATTCACAAAACCTCTTCTCAATAGACATTGTCCAACTCCTTCCAAGAACCTTCTGCTCAGCCAAAGACTTGAGCCCTTGACGTTGTGGTATTTTATTTATTATTATTATTTTTTTTAAGATGATGATGATGATGAAAAATAATAATAATAATAATAATAATAATAATAATAATAATAATAATAATAATAATAATAATAAGAAGAAGAAGAAGAATAAGAATAAGAAGAAGAAGAAGAAGAAGAAGAAGAAGAAGAAGAAGAAGAAGAAGAAGAAGAAGAAGAAGAAGAAGAAGAAGAAGAAGAAGAAGAAGAAGAAGAAGAAGAAGAAGAAGAAGAAGAAGAAGAAGAAGAAGAAGAAGAAGAAGAAGAAGAAAAAAAGAGGAGGAGGAGGCGGCGGCGCAGACACTGATGTCCTCCGAAGGGCGAAGTCTGTGTCTGAGAACGAGGAGGAACCTGCTGAGGAGGACCTGACTTGGGTATCAACGAAGTTGAGGAAGAGAGGAAGAGTCCAAAGATGTGAAGTCAGGGTCTCCAGGTGTCTGACATGTGAAAAGGAGGTCGGTGTAAAAGGAAGAGGAGGAATACAAAGAGGAGGAAGAACTTTAGGAGGGTAAGGAGGGAAAGGAGTGAGCGGAGGAAGAGGAGTGAGAGGAGGAAGAGAAAGGAGAGGAGAAAGACGAGGAGGGTGGTGACGGACCTCCACGACTGAGGAAAAGAGGAGTTTTGTCTCTTTAAATAGAATCTAAAAGATGACTCCAGAGGTTGTGGAAAAATAGAATGAAATAAAATAAAATGAAATAAAGATGGCACACTGGAAGATGAAACGGGAGAAAAAAAGGTTTGGAGGGAAGAGATATATAAAAGAAACAAGAGCCAGGAAAGATGAAAGAGATTTAGAAGAAAGGCGAAGGTCAAAAAAAAAAAAAAAGGACACACACACTCGGCGAGACATTTTGATGCCGAAGTTTTCCAACGAGACGTGACTGCTTCGGGCTACGATCCGATGCGGCACCAGGGAGGATTAGGGGAATTGGAGGGTTGGAGGGTAGTTAAAAAGGGAGGATTGGAAGGTCAGACGATTAGGGTTGTGGGGTACTGAAATTTCGGGGGTGATTGGTAGTTCTGATGATTGGAGTTCGGGGGCATTCTAAAAAGAAGGGGAGAATTGGGAGGTCAGATGGTCGGGGGAGGGGGTTGGGGGTAGTCAAAAAAAGGGTATTGAGAGGTCAGACGATCGTGGGGGGGGAGATCGGGGTAATCAAAAAGGGGGGTAACTGGGAGGCCAGGTGATCGGGTTCTGGGGTGGTCAAAAAGTAGGGGTATTGGGAGATCATTCGATCGGGGAGTTGGTTGAGCTGTATTCTCAAACTGTACAAATGATCTGAGTTCCCTCTACTGGACAGTTCCAGAGACTTATGAATAAGAACTCAGATGTTACATAAGAACATAAGAGCATAAGAATAAAGGAGAGTGTAAGAGACCATAAGACCTACACTAGGCAGTTCTATGTCCATTACCACCTGTCATCCCCATCCATAAAGCTGTATAACCGTTTCTTAAAACAACCAATAGTTTCAGCGCTCACTACTTGCAACCTATCGAACTGTTGAAATCTCCTGATTGCATGTCTACCAGGCATATCCGATGGCAATCCCTTTGGCGTCTATTTTTGACTCTTACGGTTATTTTGGCACCACGTGGGCGTCATAAAGGTGAATTGATCACGTTTGCCTTTGGCGCCTATTGTCTGAAGTAGCAAGAGAACTTCTCGATTCTCACCATACTCCAGGTAGGACGGTTACCCCGTCAGTTGTGATGCCGCTCGAAGTTTCTCCATCGAGGACCATCTCTGTATCTCTCTTCACTTTCTATCGCCCTCATGTTCTCCTCTCTTCTTTCTATCGCTTCTCTGGTTCCATCTCTCCACCTCTTCTTGGATCTTTCCACCGGTCTTCTCCCTCTCGGTGTCCACTGGTATTAGGGTCGTGGATATCTTTCTATGTCCATCCTCATCATATGTCCATACCGCCTCAGTTGATTTTTCTCCATAAATATAATTATTGGTTCGACATCGAGTTCCCTCTGGATATCAACATTACTTTTTGCGGCCTTTTCTAGTTACACCTTTCATTAGACGTAAAACTCTCACTTCAGTTGCTTGGGGAACTGATAAATGCAATGGGAGATGAAAGCAAGACGTTATTGAGACTGCTGCAGGCAGGAGGGGGAGAGAGACGTACAGAACCCCGAACGACTAGAGGATGGTCGTGTTTTGGAAAGTGGAAGATATACTGGAGTGCGGGAATCACAGATTCCTGAAGATGACGGAACACCTACTGAAAGTGATGGAGGGAATTATGGTTGCGAAGCTGAGAGGAA
>NC_134817.1:36262099-36269599 GCF_046742065.1 Oratosquilla oratoria | reverse complement strand
TGTATCATTCATCGGCATCGGAATTTTAGCGCAGTATCGGAAGTTATATCGGATTCGTTGAAATTGTTGGTATCGTCCCATCATTACGAGAAATGCATTAAATACTCAAGAACGACGCATCATGTGTCTTAATCGAATCTCCGCAATGAATAATTGAGTTTAGGAAGAACGTGAGGAGCATACACCAGGAGAAGCCGAGTAGCTGGTCACCTTTGTCCTATTATGCGTTTTGAGGACTGCTGGAAAGTGGAATGGGTGGGAATAGGTAGGTGCCTTTGACTTAGCTACCTCCCTTATATAGGGAAAAAATCTCTTGGTATAGATGTGTATATATATATATATATATATATATATATATATATATATATCAACCACAATACGCTTTAATTCTAAACCATCGACATCGAGAGAGACTCGAGGAGGCCAACAT
This sequence comes from Oratosquilla oratoria, assembly GCF_046742065.1. Taxonomy (NCBI): domain Eukaryota; kingdom Metazoa; phylum Arthropoda; class Malacostraca; order Stomatopoda; family Squillidae; genus Oratosquilla; species Oratosquilla oratoria. The sequence continues at coordinate 36,269,169 of NC_134817.1, read as the reverse complement.
GCAGAAATTGAAACGTGGTACGACCAAGGACTCGAACCCGGGCTAGCACGTGACAAGTGTTAGTCTCTCTCGATGTTGATGGCTTAGAATGAAAGTGTATTGTGGTTGATAAAAATGTATATCTGTTCACTAGAACCCATTCAGTGTTGTGCATATATATGTATATATGAAATATGTATATATATATATATATATATATATGTATATATACATATATATATATATACATATATATATATATCTGTATATATATATATAATCCGTACCTAGTTAATTTCCTAGCCGGAGCTACGTACGAGACACGACGAGAAACTCGTTCCGGGGGAGTGGGCTAACCCCAGCGCGCTGTTCCATCACGGAACATGACTCGTTCCGGTCTGCGCGGTCGATGGCGTCGTCCCGGAGTTTAGTCTTGACTCGTGAATTCATATGCAAATTCCGGAGGTGTCTAAATACCCGCTCCCCCCGGTACACTGCGCGCCATCTCCCGGCCACTCGTGTTCCCATTCTCTCCTAAAGCTGCATTCACCTCTCCAACCACCACTACCACCATTATCATCATCATCCCCAATTGTGTTCAGATCCACAGTGAGGCTCTTAACTACCGTTATCACCATCATAGCGTCCTCGTGTGTGTGTGTGTATGTGTGTGTGTGTAACAAAATTATTTTCCCCTTTCAAAGGGGGGGGGGGGTTGGCCATGCCAATGCATACACTATCGTACCCCGATCCCACACCAACCCAAAATACCATTCCTTTTCCCTCCTCCTTATCTACTCTTGGATGAAATGTTATCATTGTCTCCCTTTACATTTGCTCGGGAAAGGGGCAATGCAGCTACACATAGCACCTCCGCAGCAGTGCCAGACAGCAGACACTTGTTCACCCCCACAGCTTCATTACATGGCGACCTCATTTTCATTCACTCGAGAAATATTTAGCCGATAAGAAATCTCTTTGGGCGGAGTCATTTCCTCATCCATATTATATATATATATATATATATATATATATATATATATATATATATATATATATATATATATATATATATATATAATATATATAAAACCATTTCATCCATTTAACACTTATCTTTTGCCCTTTCCCTTCCTTTCTCGACAGACATCCTGTTGCATCCAATGCCCCCTTCACCACGTCCATCTATATTATTCATGGTCTTCTCCTCAAGTTCATTCCATCCAACTCTGCCTTCCACATTCTTTTTTCTTTCTTCATTCATTCTTTACATGTGACCCAAACCATCCCAGCATTCTTTGATCAACTCGACCTGCCAGGTCCCTTGCTCTCTGCTTCATCTCCACATTTCCCAACTCTATCCTCGTAACCTCCATCATACTTCTTAAACTTTTCATCTCAAACACGTTTTGGCTCTTCCCCTCCTTCAGGTCAATTCTTTTCCTTGCGTTGTGTGTATTATACATACATACATATATATATATATATATATATATATATATATATATATACAAGGAGCAGCAGAAATACTTTCCACATTTCAAAGATAAAAAAGAAAAAAATATTCCATTGCTATTTAAACCAAATGAATGAAAACTGTATCCTTTTCTTTGAACCACAGTGAATTTTTTTTTCTTTTTTACCTTTGAAATGTAGAAGGTATTTCTGCCGCACCCTGTACATATACACACATACATATATATATTTTGGATTTTTTCTTCTTTTATTTCTATGCTCCTCACCACTCATTCCTGAACGATATTCAATATATTACAATTTGTTACTTTGATGGTGTCCTCGTTACTTGTCAGTTAAAAATCTGTTTCTAATATTACAATCTGAAATTTAATCTTGCTTTCCCTCAATCTCTCTGACTTTTATTTCTTTCAATTCCAACTGTATTCTATGGTATATACCTTTATTTACTTTGCAAACAAGTTTTACTGATGAACTATGTACGTACGTACGTACGTACACACACACACACACACACACACACACACACACACACACACACACACACACACACACACACGTACGTCATAATGGACAATATTTACCACACTGCCGCCCATCAACCTCGGAACGCGACAGAAATTTGACGACATCGAAAGAGTATCATGAGAAGCGGAATCGATTCCGAGGCATCGAGCGCAGTTGAGGAAGTAAAATACGAAGCTAGCAAAGATGGCGAAATAAATTCTTTTCGATTTTTGACGTCGTCGCGGGGGTTCCCGAGGAAAGACGAACCAGCGAAGGGACGTGGTGTAGGTACAAGTCCCCCGGTTTTTCCCTTATTTATGGATAAATGGGGAGGTGGCTGGGGGAGGTGTTCATACCGTATGATCCATCAAAAGAGCATCAAAGAAATACATGCATAGACAGCATAGCAACCCTATTTTCTTATCCATGAGAAACCACATGTAAAAGCAAATACAATTTCATTTATTGTATACAAGGTGGTGATCTCAATGCTATAAGGTGTTCCTTATTGGACTCGCCTGCTATATTGTGCTATAGTGAATTTAATGTACATTTCAGATTATTTACACAGACGTTTCCTGTAATAGTGGAAATGCCCCGACACGTCTCCAACTCCGGTGGACTTCTTAGTTTTTCCGCTTGTGTTCCTCACGATCCTCGGCTGACTCCGCTAAAGCCAATGTCTTCCCCTGGTGTGGAAGGGTTTCCCGCAGCTGAATTAAATCGGCCGGCGGCAGTTTGGGTAGAAACAAAAGGTGTAGACGGATGGGTGAAGATCATAAATGTCCCTCAAAATTTTTTTTTGTCCTGTCTTTATTGTCGATCCCTTACAGAGGTAGATGTGTGTGTGTGTGTGTGTGTGTGTGTGTGTGTGTGTGTGTGTGTGTGTGTGTGTGTATGTGTGTGTACGTATGTGTGTGTGTGAACGTGTGTGTGTGTGTGTGTGTGTGTGTGTGTGTGTGTGTGTGTGTGTGTGTGTGTGTGTGTGTGTGTGTGTGTGCGCGCGCGCACGTCTGTGTAAGTACGCGTGTGTGTATATTCATGTGTGTGTTTGTGTTTGTGTGTGTGTGTGTGTGTGTGTGTGCGCGCGCCTGTGTAAGTATGCGTGTGTGTGTGTGTGTGTGTGTGTGTGTGTGTGTGTGTGTGTGTGTGTGTGTATGTGTGTGTGTGCGTGCGTGCATGTGTACGTGTACGCGTGTGTGCACATGTACATATCTTCATGTGCATGGCTACATTAGCTGATATAAAGTGTCACTGTTTGTGGTTTGATCTAGACATCACTGTTATAGATTTCCTAACTTAGTTACATAATCATAGTATAAAAGAATATACAGGATAATGGTCAGACTTTTATATTCCCACACTTTAATTAATTTCTTTTTGTATATGTATTGCATATGTTGATACTACAGGTTTAGGGTGCAACTGAGTAGATGGTATTAACAAAAAAAACTAAGCGTTAATCCTGACTTAGTCCACAATGAAATTACTTTTTGTATGTATTGTATATCTTGATATTACAGGTTTATGGAGCTAATTAGTCGATGTTACTCACAAATAAGAAATCATGTAAACATTAATCCTGATTTAATCCTCAAAGGATTTGGTTCACGGAAATCACAACACGGCGGCCATCTTGAAGACGGCCACCAGGTACAAAGCAAACATCACTCCCCGATATAACAACACAAGCAGAAATCGGAAGACGAACATGAACTCAGTCGCTGAGTCACACACTTCCTAATTTTTCTCTTTTTAAGATGAAAAGTGTGGTCTATCTATGTATCTATATAGCAAGGGCTTCTTCTCCCTTATAAGGGAGGTAGCCAAATCAAAGGCACGCAACCACTCCTACTCACTGCACTCCCTTGTTTCCTTAGCTCCTCTTGGATGAAGGGTCATCTCTCGTCTCCTGCCCACTGCCCGGGGGGTCAGAAGCGATGCAGCAAGACATAGCACATCCACAGGAAGGCTGTGTGTCACTTTTACACGACAAGTGTAGTGTGGTACTACAGCAAAAGTATAGACCTGGTTGACGTTATGAGGACAAGCCTCAACTATGAAATATGCGGTCACACTTACCCAGAGGTCAGGTAACGGAATGGCTGACGCCTTGCTTACCTGGAAATACACAACAAAAGAAGATATTAGAATAATCTAAGAAAAGATATGACGTCCACAGGGAAAAAAAATCACAGGTAAAGAGTAAATTATGTCTTACCCTGGATGATCACAAAATAACGAAAGGAAACGATGGTAAACCGTTGCATTATGACACCAAACATATAAAGTTCATATCAATCACCAAAATTAGGTGACGATCTGTACGAATGAAATAATGACAAAACAAAAACCAAGAATTACCGACAAAATATTATCAGTATCAACAAATACTGACAGCTTGAGTGCCTCTCTGGCTTTATCGAGTAAGCGTAGTATCGCAGTCTTCAACGTCACTCGTCGTCCATGTAATAGCAACGACCAAAGACCTTAAATCAACATCTAAATTCATTAATCCACCATCCATTCAATATGAATGTGATGAATGTAACAGTGAACGGGCTTAATCCCTTTTATATGTAAATAGTACTGGCAAAAGGTAATAAATCAGAAAACGTGGTGGGAACTTAGTAATGGCCTTGTCAGAGCCGCATGAAGTAATCTTGCAAAGTCCCGGCATCTTCCACACGGCGCCTTCCCCCCCCCCACACCCCCTTCACCATGAGAACACTTCTTTTTTTTCTATCTTTATTCATACTCCTGATGAGAAATGCCACTTCATTAAGCCATGCAAATTTCAGGAATTTTCAGGCAAATGGTATATTCACAGCTGACAGTTTAATTCCATCTCTTTAAAAGCCTACGTCTTCCTGTGATTGACACAATATAATCAAGTCTTCTCTTCGTTCTGAGAATTATTACACTTCTTATACGCTTAAGATTTCATGCGATCTTTGGATGCTGCAAAATTACGATCTTGTTGAGAGGAGGAGGGGGGAGGGAGAGGCGAATGTACACAAGACTACTGGAACGCAAAGCACGTGGTTAAGCCTAAAACAAGACTTGGTGGAAAGGCGGCCGGGGTAGTCTACGACATCTTGAAGAGGTTGATGGACTTAAACATCTTCTGGGTCATTTCTTTCATTATCCTCTCACTACCTTTCCACCTTTATATATTCTTTTCAGGCTAGAGCCAGGTGTTTTTGCTCAGTATAGGGCAGGGCCCGGGAGAGATAAAATTTACTCACGTCACTTGAAGAATGGGTCAGTGGCTTTAACAAGGGTGATACAGGCAAGGTCATCATAAAATAGCAAGGCAGGACTCGTACTAATGGGTTTAAGTTGGACAAATTTAGGTTTAACAAGGATTTAGGCAAGAAGTTGTTTACCAACAATGTTAACGAAATAACTTAATAACTATGTATTAAGCGCTGAAGCAACGGGCTGTTTAACAGAGTATTAGATAACTTTATGGTTAGGAATGATAGGTAGTAATGGACGTCGAACTATCTAGTGTAGGCCTTATGGTCTCTTGCATTGTCTTTCACTCTTATGCATGTTCTTATCTATTCACGTCACTTGATGAATATGACATGACATAGGTTATGCTTACATTGCACTACGTTCTCGAGTCACGGGGGACATGTGTTACACGTTAGTGACCCATTACGAAACGTGACCTTTAACAACGAGCAGTTTACGCATGCGCACTTACTGGCTTCTCAGCCCGATGGTGACAAAAGGGTCCACCCCCCTCCACCCCCCACCATCCCATTTCTCTCCTGTCAGTGTCCGTATGTCTGTCTCAGAGTGTCAACGTTTCCATACGCGTGTGAGTGTATATGTTGCTGCACTTTATCTGTAACATATTAAGATATTTAAATAATATATAATTTTTTTGGTAACATGACGTTATAGGACTGCGAGGCAAGACAAACACTATCTCTGTACACAAACACTCGCGCACGTACATATACATATATATATACAAACACACACATGTATGTATATATAATTAGGCTTCTATTTATTCGAATCAATCCTTTAATGTTGTTTTCTGTCTACGCCTTGCCGCCAGTTCGTTGCTTCATTTCGAAGTCTAAGTTGGTCCTGGGTTTCCTAAGCATAGCTATGACATCACCGCTCTCAGCCTAGACGTCTAAGATGGTGAATTAAATAAATAGATAAATAAATAAATGAATAAAGAAATATATAGATAGATTAATAGATAAACAAGTAAAAAAAATATTAATTAATCAAAAGATACATAAATGATCAACAGAAATACCTAACCATACTAACAAATAGACAAATAAATAAGTAAATAAATAAATTGTGTAACTATATTGCATTTGTCTGCATGGTTACCATATATATATATATTTTTGTTAACATAAACCCTTTGTTACCGGAGGAATGCCACAGAGATGCAACGCATAACCAGACGGTGAACGAAATGCAGTGAAAACCGAGACGAAAGTTTCTGAAACAGTTAAAAACTCAACTCAGAGTCCTTTCAAAACGAAGCTTTTAGTAAAGACCAAGAATACTCAGACCTCCAGGAGATCAAACAAATAAATAAACAAATAAATAAATAGATAAGAAAATAAATAACTGCACTTACCGGCCAAGTGTGTCTCGAATTTTTTAAGATTTGTCTTTTATAAATTGAATCTTCAACGCAAATATAACAATAAGACTATTTTTTTTTACTTCGAACTGAATACATGCCGCTTGTTTACAACAACGTGAACACACATTACTAAATAAAAAACACAAATATGATTCATCATGGATCATATGCTGGACTAGTGACCGACAACGCTTATCTTCCCTAATGAGAGCTTATATTTCATTCAATCCGATTTATAAGTAGCATTGTGACATTTTACACACACGCACACACACACACACACACACACCTCGTGGCGCAATGGTTAGAGTTCTCGCCTGCCACTACGGCAGTCCGGGTTCGATTCCTGCCCAGGGCCGAAATAATTTCAGTATCGCTGCGCCGCGGGTTGTTACTCCAACTTTCGTGGGCGGGGAGTTGGGTGTGTGTGTGCGTGTAAGGTCACACTATTACCCAGAGATCGGTCATACAAGCT
>NC_134817.1:36244599-36249599 GCF_046742065.1 Oratosquilla oratoria | reverse complement strand
CCCCTTCACACACACACCCGCCCCGCCGCTCGCCTTCTTTCTTCGAGTCCATGTTAATCCGGGTGAATCTTAGGCCTTGTTCAGACTAGCGGTTCCAACCGCTGTTTCAATCAATATGGGTCAATGTGGGTATTCATATACAACCACGCAGTTTCTCCTAGAGTATGCGGTACCGCCACGATTTCGGCGCGGTTCAAACCGCTAGTGTGAACAGGGCCTTAAAACCCTGAACATAGAGATTTTACACATTTGATTATGGCTAAGTTCGCAAGATTTTAGTTAGTTTGGGTGTAAGTTCCAGGATGAACAGGGTTCGAAGGTCAAGGAAATCTGTGTTGCCCCATTTTCCATTGCAGGGTTCATTCATCAACTGAATGAAATGCTCCTGGTACTTGCACGAATAAACTCTCTCTCTCTCTCTCTATATATATATATATATATATATATATATATATATCATATATATACATATATATATAATCATATATATACATATATATACATATATATATACATATATATATATCATATATATACATATATATATATACATACATATATATATATATCATATATATACATATATATCATATTTATACATATATATCATATTTATACATATATATATATATATATATATATATATATATATTTTTTTTTTTACGCGCCCTTTCACCGCTAATCAGGTCTCACTGTCTCCATGAGGGAAACCTCCTTGATGACAGCAAAAAGCTAATAAAGTTAATCATGACTTCTTAAAACATTGCTCTGTTTTACTGATACGTCTGCCTTTTCTTCCTCGTCAACTCGTCTTTCTGCACTGATCACTTGATACTCCCTAAAACTCGTTTCACACGTATCGACTTTTCGCCGTGTTCTCAAATAACCATGGGTGTCTATAGATGTTTTCGCACGTCACGACAACGACCCCATGTGAAAGACGTCCATGGATATTTGACAACACGTCGTCATGTCGTGGAATGCGTACGGCGAAAAGTCGGTACGTGTAAAACGAGCCTAATGTTTTAATTGCCTCACTATACTCAAGATGTTTGCACCCGTCTACTGCGACTACTCCATTGATGCCTTGCTCTTTTAATAACTGTAGTTACAGTAAATACAACCTTCTGACACACACACACACACACACACACACACACTCGTGGCGCAGTGGTAGAATTCCCGGCTGCCACTACGGAGGTCCAGGTGCGAATCCCACCCATGGCTGAAATAATTTCAGTATCGCTGCGCTGCGGGTCGTTACTCCAACTCTCGTGGGCGGGGTTTTGTGTGCGTTTGTGCGTGTAGGGTCACAGCATTACCCATAGATCGGTCATATATGAACTCTGAGCTCTCTTTCGGGAGGGAAATTGTTGTCGATCACGAGTTCAACACGTGACCCAAGTCCAACATGTGATCCAAGACCATGGTGAATCACACACACACACACACACATAAGAATGTGAAGACAGTTTTCCATATATATATATTACATATATATATATATATATATATATATATATATACACTGTGTATATATATATATATATATATATATATATATATATAACATAAATGCCTGAACTAGCTTAGGAGATACAGCCCAACCTCGAATTATATGAATTCAATTCTAAATATGATTATATTAGGAAATTAAAGATCTAACCCAAGTTAGAGCCGTATATGAACTTGAAGCTAAGTATGATGAATTGGAGAATAGGAGACGGGATCCAACGACCGTTGCTCCTTTCCTGCATACTACAATCAGGTAAATAAACGTACAAGTAAACATATTAAAATGTATAAAGAAATAAATGCACTAAGTGTGAGTATTAGAGAGTAGAAGACTGCATCCAACAAGCATTACTCCTTTCCCGTATATTACTAAGGTAAACACACACACACAAATAAACAACCCAATTAAATCAATATGTACGTGGTAAGCAAACAAGCAAACTAATTGGTGGACATATGTGAGCACCGTGTTCAGGTGTTTATTCAGTTGAGTCATATACCCTCTACCGGGCTACATTCCATCGCTTAAGCGGACACCTCACCTCCCCTCGCCCTGAAACAGCCAGAGGCTACAAAAACAGGACCTGTGTCGGTAGTAAATTACCTTGTTACAACGAAGGAGTAGTGTAATTAAACCCTTAGCCGCCTTGGGGGTTAATCTAAGTAGAAGAAGACTGTCTGGCGTTAACCAAGGGGGTTTAATTCCTTGAAGGTGTCCGACCTGCTCGGTGGGATTATTTTTAAGCCTTTAGTGGTCCGCTAGCATTCTCACTTAATTTCCAGCCTCCCTCCCCCCCCCCTGCCTCCCCTTTGGGATTTTGAGCCAAAATGTTTTTGATTCAAAGCTACGCCACAACATTTAAACTTTCATTTCCCTTATGGAGCACATGTTCTCAATCAAAAAGAAAGACTTTTGTGTTGAGTGTTTTTGTTGAATTGTACAGTGGGCCGAAAATACAATCGTGTTTTGTAATTTAAAATGAGAGGTAACATTTCGATGTGCGCGGTACAAGGAAAGCGAATGCGAAAATGCACAGCTGCGCAGTTGAAGAAAGAACATTGCGCACAATGAATCCTCGAACAACATCTGAAAAAAAATCGAAGACAAAGCCGCTTAAAGCTTTCAACTTCCTTTACAAAGTAGAAAATTAAGAGTAATCTTCGCTATGGGATAAAGAATTTAACATAGATTAAAAAACTCAAGGGTAATCCAGGCAAGGTCATCATATTAAGACAGCAGGGTAGGACCCGTAATAATCTATATAAATTGGAATAATTTAGTTTTAATACGAAAATAGCCAAGAACTGGTTTACCATCAGAATGATTAACAAATGGAATAGACTTAGTAACCATGTATCGGGCGCTGACATAATTGATTGTTTTAGGAGGGGATTAGACAACTTTATGGATAAGGATGACAGGTGATAAAGGACATGGAACGGCCTAGTGTAAGCCTTATGGTCTCTTACAATCTCCTCCAGTCTTATATCCTCCCTACGTTTGTGTTCTACACGCTCCTTCTCCTATTCCTTCTCCCATTCCTTCGACCTTTCCATTTCCATCACTTCAAATCCCTTTCATCTTCCTTAATCCTACCCTTCATCCTCTTCCCGTCCTCTTATCTGACTTCTTTCTTCTCTATATCCTCTTCTTCCTTTATCTAGCCCACTCCTCTTTTCGACTTCCTCTCTACACTTTCTCTTATTTCTCTTTTCTCTTCACGAGAGCTTCAAGATGGACTCCAGAACAAGATCTGGAATAACATCGGTGTATATAATGGGAAACAGATATCCAGATACTGATACCCTTTAGCATGCAGACCTTGGGGATCATTATATATATAAATATATATACATATATAGACTGTGAATCCCACTGTCGGAGAAAAGAAAAATGTTGTACAAAGATACGTATATTCTGATCATTGTGATCCTCTCCAGCGTGATCGTAATATACAAATCTTCGTGTAACATTTTTCCTGTTCTCCGAAAATGGGATTTACAGTTCATCTTACAAATGTGTTACATTTAACTCGCTTGGATACACACGCACACACAAATGTATATATATATATATATATACACACACACACACACCAATTGCCCTTTCCTCCTTATATGGGAGGTAGCCAAGTCAAAGCACACACCCCATTTCATGCACATTTAAAACTTATTTAACGCTCCTCCCATCTCGACACATCATGGATGGAAGGTCATCCCTGACTCCCGACACATATCTTGTGTGATCTCAATTACTGAAAAAGAATGTATTATATATATATATATATATATATATATATATAATATATATATATATATATATATAATATCTTTCAGTGTTACTACAGATGGTTCCCAGTTCTAGATAAATAAATAAATGAAAAAATACACAATTGAGTTATGTTACACACAAAACTCAACCTTAACACACTGCATCATAATGGTGTATTTCTGTAGAAAGTAAAATTGTATTCTTATTTTCGTATTCGTTTAGTTGCGGAATAAATGAACGAGCACCCATTGCACTCCTGAAAATAAAAAAATTCTCTTAAATCAACTAACAATGGCAGACTGGAAAAAGGATCCAAAAGCAACGTGTCCTTTGTTTAACATTGCAATAAACAAATAAATGAATAAATAAATAAATAAATAAATATATATTTTATATATATAATATATATATACATATATATATATTATATATATATATATATATATATATATATATAAACAAATAGATAAATACATAAAATACTAAAAAATAATTGTATATCCACAGGTAAAGAATGACTGTCTGTCTCAATCTGTCAGTCTATCTGCCCGTCTACTTTGATTTTATTATAGTTAATAAAATAATAATAAGACCACAGGTACATAATCACGGTCTGTCTTTATCTTTCTGTATGCCTTTATCTGCCAGGCCCTCTCTCTGTCTGTCCGTCTATTTATGAGACAGCTTTCATTTGACGCCGTCTACTTCTCCTTTTTCTACTTCTTCTTCTTCTTCCACATCTTCCTCACTTCCTTCCTCACGCTGAATCCATTATACTTTGAGTAATAATTACATAAATTTCATTTCCGCCCAATATTCTCACTCTCTTCTCAGATGGCAGAAGTTAAGAACGCTTGAATGTGTTAAAGTAATCACATCATTAAAACTTTCTAAAATTAAAACATAGTGCATTGAAAAAAAAAATCGCATATTCAGTTCTGCACACTTCCACAATTTATTTCTTCCTCTTGATAAGCGGACTAATTCTTCTTATGAAAACAAATTTCCAAGTCTGATATACTTCCTGTACTCCTAAGAATGAACACACACACACACACACACACACACACACACACACACTCGGTGACTCCCTGACTGTCACTATGGCAGTCCGGGTTCGAATCCTGCCCAGGGCTGAAATAATTTCAGTATAGCTGCGCTTCTAGTCGTTACTCTAACTTTCGTGGGCGGGGAGTTGGGTGTGTGTGTGCGT
>NC_134817.1:36194599-36237099 GCF_046742065.1 Oratosquilla oratoria | reverse complement strand
AATCATTATGGGCGACCTAAGCACAGCTCTTTCTTCTTCTTTTTTTTTTTTTTCTTTTTTTCTTTTTTTTTTTAATAGGCTGCGACCTGCACGATCTATACGAGATTGCCCCCAGGTGATGGCTCATGGGGGAGAGGGGGAGAGGGTGGGGGAGAAAGGGGGAAGTGGGAGGAAGGGGGAGGTAACTTGACCCCAAGAACCACCTGGATTGGAGAAAGCAAAATCAAGAGTCCAGATGGTTATAGAACCTGGCAGATGGTTTCTGGAAGACTATACAAGAACGAGAGATGGTGAGGCTTACCCAGCTGGTGAACTACCCCGTATCCCCTTTGGTTAACATGTGGCTTGTCGGCAGCTGGTGAAGCAGAACCAGCTGCCAGGTAGATGAGCACAGGAAAAACGTGAGTAATTAGTCGAGTCAGGCTAATGAAGTCACGGTTAGCTTCACTCAAAAGTACCGTAAGAGAAAGAGAGAGATAAAGAGACAGAGAGAGAAAAGGAAGAGAGACAGACAAAGAGAGAGAGAGAGAGAGAGAGAGAGAGAGAGAGAGAGAGAGAGAGAGAGAGAGAGAAGAGGGATTGCTTAGGTTACTCTATGGTAATCCCTTTAACACAAATGGGGACATGACCTCGGGTCAACAAACTCATCCTGATGTGACGCCATAGACAAGCACAGCGGTGATTGGTTCTCTACACTCATGACCACATACTCTGGTCGAGTATGTGGTCATGTGATGGTTATGAGATCAGGCTCCGTTGTTTGTGTTTTAATCCACTACCGGATGAGCTGACAATAACACACACCCTGCTATCACCATTGATCTGGACAATTGGACATCAACTCTCCGAGTCAGCCGTATGTGGGTGCTACAGGAGCTAAAAAATAACTAAATAGTAATAATAGATAAACAATTAAAATTAATTTGGTAAAAAATCCCTCATAATATCTGTCTGCTCTACTCGCTACAGGTGGTAAAAAGTTAACACACACATAAAAATCATAAATACTGTAATTAAATTACTTTGGTAAAAATGTCTGTCTGATCTATACTTAATTTGATTTTGATAGATATGCTGCAATGTAATTTTTTTTCATACCAAAATTGTAATCCTTTCCTGAAGATGCATCACGGCAATCGAAACGTCTAGAGTAGTGAAAAAGAAGAGAGGAAAAATAAAACAAAGAAGACGAAGAAGAAGAACAAAAAAGTGAGAATTGATACTTGCTCACCCAAATGATGATTCATAACTGGGAACATGATGTACAGTTCAAGTTTCAAGTGTGTGTGTATATATAATATATATATATATATATATATATATATATATATATATACAGTATATATATATATATATTATATATATATATATAATATATATATATATATATATATATATATATATATATATCCATATATGCACATATATATACTCATTATACAAACATGCATGCATATATACATTTACACGTACGTACGTATTGTGTGTGTGTGTGTGTGTGTGTGTGTGTGTGTGTGTGTGTGTGTGTGTGTGTGTGTGTGTGTGTGTGTGTGTGTGTGTGTGTGTGTGTGTGTGTGTGTTTTTTCCATTGTCACTCTACTAGTTTGTCCAAACGCTGACTAAAGCCATTTAGCTGAGCCAAAGAAGACCTTTGTATAGCCTTTACGAGTTCTCAAGGGTCTGCGTCAAGCCTTTGTATTTGGACTCTGATCGTTATTCACTTGTGTGTTCTTCAGCGTTCATTCAAATGTCACTTTCAGTGAGGAGAACATCTCGCGAGAAACTTTTATTATGGACAAGTTATAAATACTTGTCTCTAATGTTTTTGCCACATAACTGAAAATTAAATGTAATTACTGAAAGATTACTCAAAATCAAAATTATATTCAAACGATGTTAACAAATTTTTTACTTTCATTTATGCATAGGTCTATGGACGTTTCACGCGTCACGTCCACGTGTGAAAGCGTCCATAGACACCCATGGTTATTTGAAAGCACGTCATGCCGTGGACGGCACACGGCGAAAAGTCGATACGTGTGAAACGAGCAAGACGGATCTATTTTTTTTTTTTTTTTTTTTTTTAATTTGTCTGATTACGTTTTCCAAGTTCTCTATCTCTCCCTCTATGTTCGACTATTGCAGACTCCTTTGGCTCATTTCAGGGAACTTCTGTCGTTGATTTTTCATCTTTCCAACGAATTACAGACCCTCTCTCTCTCTCTCCCTTCCTTTCTTAATCTAGTTCTCCCTTCTCCCTGAAATCGTCTTTCTCCCTTTTCCTCCAATATTCTCTCTCTTCTTCGTTGTTCTGCCTCTTTCTTTGACCATATTCCCTCGTTTCTTCAAGAACTCAAACCAATGCTAACAACAGCTCCATCTCCCCCTCATCTTCCTCCTCCTCCTCACTCTCTTCTTCTTGCTTCTCTTCCTTGCCCTCTCCTCCTCCTCCTATTCTTACTCTTCCTCTACCTCATCTTCTGCCTCCTGCTTCTGCTTCTTGTCCTCCCCATCCTCCTCTTCCTTCTGCTCCCTACCCCCTTCTTCCTAATTTTCCTCCTTACCCTCTCCATCTTTTCCTCCTAATCCTCCTCTTCCTCTACCTCATCCCCTCCCTCCTGATTCTGCTTTTTTCCTCTCCCTCCTCCTCCTTTCCCTCCTCTTTCTCCTCCTCCTATTATTCACCCCTTTCTTCATTTTTCTCCTCCTTGTCTTCTACTTCCTCCTCCTAATCTTCCTATTCCTACTCTTCCTCTACCTTACCCTCTTCCTCCTGCTTTTCCTCCTCTTATTCTTCCTAATCCTTTTACTTCTCCTCCTTTCTCTTTGCCTCCACTACTTTCTCTCCACTACGAATCAAAATTAAACCCTCGAAAGTTTTCTTACAGACTAAATACCCAAATTTTTACCGCACGGTGAAGACCTACCACAATAAGAATTCAAATTAGGGTCCCAGTCTTGGCCCTTTTATTAGCCCAATTTAGGACCCGAGTCTTCTTTTTAGCATACCCCCCACCCCCCACCCCCACCACCCAAAGGGAAAAACTTCATAGGGTTTGCCTTCCACTTCATTAAAACTGAATCGTCTGTTCACCTTAACTTGGCGAAGATTTTCTTCGCGCGTATTTCGTGGGGGCTATGGTGAGTAGAAAAGAGGATTAGCGAGTTCACGTCCTTTATTCGGATGGGTCAAAAATGTCTTTATATGTGGACGAAACCGTATATATATATACCGCGTGGGCAAGCACCCGTGGTACGTAATTTAGAATAATTACATTGGATTGGATCAGCAGAAAAGGCAGGTGTGCGGGTCAGCTCGGGGACACGTGGTCAATATAATGTGTGCGCTCCAATAGCGCATGGTGTCTACAACGCGTATTTCGTGGAATTTGTTATCACAACGGGAGACATGGAATCTGTTCTGCGATAAATTTCTGCCATGTTCTTATGAACAGCGGATTTTTTTATGTTGACATTTGAGTTCCTTCCTGTCTTCGGAACGGTCTGTCCCATTTCCGTAGTAAATTCAGCAATAAGGTTAGGAGCCTACGACAGGAGGCACTGAGTAGCTGCCGTCGAAGCCGTCACTTTTGCCCTATTGTGCTCTTGAACTGTTGTGGCAGGTCATAGTCACTGCTGGGAATCGGAGAGGTGTGCAGGATTCGAACCCACAACTAAGAAAATATGAGACCAGCACGCTTCCGATTACGCTACCAGCGCACTGTTTAACCCCTTCCGTAACGGGTGGCATTTCCCCCTATATTCATCTCCGTGGTATCAACTCGGTACGTCAGTGCCAAGAACTACATGTAGACTTACAACAAAGATGACCTGGGCAAACTAAGATAATTTCAAAGAAATTAAATCTTCAATGTTAACTACTTCGATTGTAAATTTTTTTCTCATCAGTTTTAGATTCGCATGAAGAGTGAATAATTATTCATTGCAGGTTTACTTTTTCTTTTAATTTCATTTCATCTCTTTCCTATTTATCCTTTTCGTCTACACACTTCTTCCTTTTATTAAGTTTCAGGGTTTCTCTCTGGACACTTTTCTTCCTCGATTTTTTTTCTGAATTTTCTGAATTTTCACCACACCTACTTCAAAACCTCGGCGCCTCATTTCTTGCAGATCTCATTCCGGCTCTTGAGAAAACCTTAAACCGTTTTACTTTCGTGTTTCTCTTTGTTTTCCTTACCTCATCCAAGTTTACTTTTGCATCTCTCCCTTCTTCACTCACTTTCCACAGTTCCTCCCCTCTGTGCTTCCCTTCCTGTTTCTTACCTTGGGCAATTTCATCTCTGCATTTCTATTTTCCTTAGTTTTTATAACTTCATTTTTGTATTTCTCTCTTTCCTCTTCGTAAGCCCCACCGCTCTACTACCATCATTCGACCGGTGCCAGTTCCCCTCCTCTCTTCTTCTTCTTCTTCTGGTATACAGAAAACCTCCAGAATCATCCTCACGGACCCTTTCTTCTCCTCTCCTCTCTTTGTCGCAAACTTCTGTTCTCTTTCTTCTCTCTCCTCTCTTTCCCTAGTTTCCAATTTTCTCTCTCCATATCTGATCCCCTTCTCTCTATTCTCTGGCTTCACAAGGTCCCTTTCTCTCGATCTCGTTCCTCCTTCGTCTCCAGGTCGTCCTACAGCTTCCGACCAAGACCTCTCCATGGCGACCCGAAGTTCCTCTGGCTTCCCGGGGGAAGGATTTCGAACTTGTAATTATGCCTGGGCTGCTCCCGCGCGGGGATCAGACTATCTCACCTTTGGCTCTAAGTGATACTTACGAAATGACTTGTTCCTATCTCGAGGAGCGGAGTTCTTCGCGCGGCTCGATCGATGGTGGAAGATTATGAAGAATTATTATCATTAGACAGTGAGAAGGGAAGTGACGATAAGGCGTGAAGCTTGAAAAACACAGCTAAGATCTAAAAAAGAAAAAAAGAAAAAAAAATCGTTAGCCGAGCGGATTTATCGATACTTGTGGTAGAAGCCGAGGTGACAGCAGTTCGAACCCTTCCACCATCCCATCGAGTTGGACCAAGGGCATGGTTCATTAAATTCCACGCTATAAAGTCCTTTGTGCGAGGCACCGTCCTAGCCTTCTGATAGGAGTTCAAGACATTAAGATAGATAAATAAATGAAACAGGTAATGAGTGTTAAAAACAATATATAATATGATAAAAAAAACGGAAAGATTGTTGCCTGACCATGAAAATAAAAAATATACCAAATAAAATCATAAATAATATAAAACACCAGACATGGAGGTGGTCCCAATGATGAACCACGGACAAGAAAACTTGCTGACTGGACGCCAAGGTACGGTAAGCGTGGTTGAGAGAGGTCAGCTGGGAAAGGGGAACTGGAAAAGCAAAAATTAATCTGCGACACGGCAAAGGTTGGCCCAGTCAAGCGAGTAATGGGAGACTGGAGGCAGAGTCCAGATGGTTAATGATGATAATTGAAATCTGTGTTCATCCGGGACTGCAATTATTCACAGTTTATGTGCTCCCCGAAGTCTGCCCGAAATGGGACTCCTCTGTTCCAATAATGACTTGTAGGTCCCGTGATACAGTTTCCAATTTTCCCCCAAAAATTATACCCTTCCTCCCGTTTTTTCAAATTTAGAACAATTACTCAATTCTCCGTTCTATTTCCCGTGACTTTCTTTTCCTCCCCCCTCCTCCTCTGCATCCTCTTCCTCGCCCTCCTCCTCTGCCTTCTCTTCCCCGTCCTCCTCCTCCTCCTTTTCTTCCACCACGACTACTAATACCATCACCACCACCACCACCATCAAAATTCAGTAACCATTTTCTTAGACTTCCCTTTCTTTCTCCTCTCCCTCCTCTTCCTCTCCCGATCCCCTCATCGCCCCTCAAGTGCTCCTGCCCTTCGTGCATGAGGGCACATCATTAGTCTTACCCCCAAACCTTGTCGGTCCCGCGAGAGGATCTCGGCTCCTCGTTTGCCTTCGCGCCCTCATTAACATATTCCTTCTCTTCCTCTTCTTTGAATGTGATCCGTTTCTTATGATTAGTCTTTCCAGATAGATACAAGGACACATAGAACTCTGCGCGCGCGCACACACACGCACACAATCATATATATATATATATATATATATATATATATACATATATATATATATATATATATATATATATATACATATATATATACATACGGCAGGATTCGTGTTACGCGCTCCACGGTTCGAAGCTGGCCCACGACCGATTCATGATTTGACACACACACACACACCCACACACACACATTATATATATATATATATATATATATATATATATATATATATATATATATATATATATATATATTTATTGAAATGGGTTGAAAGTGGAAAGACTGGAGTCTTAATCCTTGTTTTATTCTTGTCTAGTTTCGCTACAAAAATTTTCAATGTCAGAATGTCTCAACAATATAGACATTATATATATATATATATATATATATATATATATATATATATATATATATATATATATATACATATATATATATATATATATATTCTTAGTGTATGCACGTAGAGGTAAGGGGGCAGGACTCTTATTTCCCTCCTTAAAAAAATATAAATTAGAATTTAAATACAGACTTCCCTTGGCCTCACGCACTTCTCTCACAACTTCCACTTGAGACTTCAGAGGCTCTTTGATGGACGGAAGCTTCTCCCACATTAATAAAACGATTTGTCGTTAGCCAGAATAAAAATATTAAATCCGACGGCTTCGGATGCTCGTTGGCCGAACGGATTAGAGCGTCGTCACTTGCGGCGGAGGTCGAGGTGACGGCCATTCGAACCCTGTCGCCGGCGAGTTGCACCAAGGACATGATTCAATGAATTTCAGGCCAGAAAGTCCTCTGTAGGGGGCACCGTCCTAGCCTCCTGATAGGGGGTGTTCGCGACGTGAAATTGAACCATCACATCAGACAGCTTGTTTATGGAGGTCTCTGAGAGGTCTCTGAGGGGCCTCTGGAGGTCTCTAGAAGTCACTGAGAGGTGATGGAGTCTCCCAGCTGAATGAAGTAGTCTGGAGTTAGCCAGAATAAAACTTTAAAGTGAGACAATACGTCTTAACGATTTGGTGTCTAAAGATCTTCATATCTCTTCTTTATTGAAATCTAGTCGATTTCTCTCCACGCGCCTTTCACACTGCAAATACATATCGTATCATCAACTATTCAAAGTTCACTGCTGAGCAAAGGTCTCTCAAGTGCCATAACTCAGACTCGGAGCCAACCTTAGTCATGTCCTCACTAAGGACATCTCAGTGTCGTCCATTTAAAGTCTGTCTGGCCTTTTTCTTCTCCCTTGTGGATCATTTCTTGGCATCTATTCAGTAAAAGACTGCCTTTCTCTTTCTCTCTCTCTCTTTCTCAGCTTACTCTCCTCTTTTTTGGTTAAAAGTCCCGTCTAGCTCCACTCCTTGTCTTTTATCAACACTTTGTGCTCTCTCTCCCTCTCTCTCTTGCTCTCTCTCTCAGCTTGCTCTCTTCCTCTCTTTCGTCGTTACTCTCGGCACTGGCCTCTCCATTCCTCTCTCCTAACTTTTTATCTTATGTTTACTGCTCTTTATCAGTGTCTGAATTTCATATCAGTAGATCGTAGCTGGGCTACACAGTCACACCAGCAAAACATATCTCATGATGTCTTTGCATTTACCATAAATCTATGGTATATATTCATGGTAACTATATATTAATTTACCATAATTCTTTCAACAGATTATAACATTCTTAAATCATCTTCTCATAAATTTTAGGATTCAGCGTACGAAACTATGGGGTCCATTGTAGAATGCCCCCCCCCCCTGACTCCACACTGATCAACTATAGACTCTCCACCCTAACATAGGTTAGGTTTGGTTTGATAGGTTAGGTTACGTCAGGTTAGGTTAGGTTAGGTTAGGTCAGGTTAGATATGGTTATGTATCACGAGCCATATTCAATTAGGTTAGGTTAGGTTAGGCTAGGTCAGGTTATGTTTGGTCAGGCCAGGTTACGATAGGTTACCTTAGGTCAGGTCAGGTTATGTTAGGTCAGGTAAGCTTCTTAAGGTATCTTATCACGTTCATCTTTAAGTCTGCCTTAAGAACATCTTTGTTGAGATCCCGAAGCGTTTTCTTAAGTTCATATCTTTTGGGACCAAATGTGCTTCTTTCGTTGAAGACTCTGGCCCGCCACAACTTGCAGCGACCGAGTAAAACGTGAAACTCACAGTGAAAAAAAATCTTGTATTCTTTTTTACCACTTCACTTCAGCATTCATTAAGGTCTTCGTTACTACAGACAAAAGAGAGAGAGAGAGAGAGAGAGAGAGAGAGAGAGAGAGAGAGAGAGAGAGAGAGAGAGAGAGAGAGAGAGAGAGAGAGAGAGAGAGAGAGAGAAAGTACCGTGGCGAACACATCCTCGCCCTTCTCTTTTTCTTCTTCCTCTTCCTCTTCCTCTTCCTCCTCCTCCTCCTCTCCTTTATCACGTCCACTCTGATGACCCAGCTTATGGACTTTCTTCTGACTGGCGCCAGGCGATTTTATTCAGTCTTTGAGACGTTCCGTGGTTAGACAATTGCTTCCTATTCTTTTCCTCCTCCTCCTCTTCAGCTCGACCTATCCCGACACAAGAGTCCTTTAATAAACAGACTTACGACAACTCCACAGAATGGCCACAAAATGGCGTCGTGTCCGGAGTTGTCGCTATTCTGTATAAAGGGATTGTTGGTGCATCCGAATACACAACAAGCTGGAATATTCAGTGAACAACCACAAAAAGGACTCAATAGCAAGAACAAACATTAAACGAGAACGAAAATAATTTGGCCACAAGATGGCTCCTTGGGTCACGTGACCGATATCTATTGTATCTCTGTATAAGGGGACTCTACCCCACACACTCCACCACCCCCACATCCCTTTTTATCTTCGTAATACTTTTTAATATACAGTCACTTAAAAGTTTTGACCCACGCTACAGTTCTCACGTCAATAATAATAATAATAATAATAATAATAATAATAATAATAATAATAATAGTAATAATAATAATAATAATAATAATGATAATAATTAATAATAATAAAAATAATAATAATAATAATAATAATAATAATAATAACATTGAAATAATAATATTAAAATAATAATAATAATAATAATGCTAATGATAGTAATAATAATAATAATAATAATAATAATAGTAATAATAATAATAGTAATAATAATATTATTATTATATAGCTATGTAGAGTATGTGATATATTCTCCTATGTCGTATTTAATTTACATTTAGTTGTTTTTTAACAGATAAAAAAAAATGGTTGACAAAAAATTTGAATTTTATATTACGAAAAAATCTAATTGGGTCAAAACTTTTTCCCGTGACTGTACACTTCTGGTTCCAATTCCCGTTTTCTTTAGCCTCCGGCGGGGACCTACTCTTGTTTACTGACACGAACGGCGCGGCCCTGCGTGGCCCATCTTTCTTCCCAGCACGTCACACTTTGGAGAGATATGTGGCCAAGCCCTTGTGCACGACTCTGAAGTGATGACGTCAGAAGCTTACCACCCCCTCCTTCCACCCTTCCTAACCCTCCCACGTTTTCCTCTTCGACTACCTGGGCGATGACAAAAAAAATAAAAAAATAAAAAATGGATAAACAAAATAACAATAATAAGTAAAATAATAGAAAAATAAATAAACAACAATAGTAATGATAATGACAATAACAATAGTAACAATAACAATAGCAGTAATGAAAAATAATAAAATAAAGACACGTGTGCACACATGAGGCCTAGCGAGATTTCTTCTTCCCCTTTGAGGAATTTGATTAAGAAATGCGTCCTTCTTCTTCTTCTTCTTCTTCTTCTTCTTCCTCTTCCTCTTCCTCTTCTTCCTCCTCTTCTTCTTCCTCTTCTTCACATCAGAGGGTTCACCTTCATCGTTTGTTTCCATCATGAGATGATTCGGTTTTCTTTGTAATTGCGTTACTTCTTCGTATTATTCGTCGACGTCGTCTTCTTCGCCTTCTTTCTCCCCTTCTTCTTCGTCTTCCTTCTCCACTTCGTCTTCGTCTTCCTTTTGTCTTCTTCGCCTTCTTCCTCGTCTTCCTCTTCCTCGTCTCCTTCGTCTTCTTCCTCCTCGTCTTCCTCTTCTTCGTCTTCTTCTTCCTGGTCTTTCTCTCTTCCCTGTCTTCTTCCTCGTCTTCCTCTTCCTCGTTTTCTTCTTCCTTGTTTTCTTCTCCCTCGTCTTTCTCTTCCTCATCTTCCTTTTCCTCGTCTTCTTCCTCATCTTCTTTCTCTTCTACGAGCTTATTCAGCCATTTCCCTACATTTTCTAAAAGTGTGCAAAAAGAATTAAACATTTAATCTTCATGTCTTTTTATAAACGCTTCAATATACGAAAATATATGGAAATGGATGTTTCTACTGAGTTCCACTTCTTTTCACTCATTATTTTTCTAATCTATTGGCCTTCCTCCTCTGTATTCTGAATGTGCACTTAATCACATTCTTTTAATCAGACTCTAAGCTCATCGCCTCATCATTACATAAGTACGCTTTCATTACCGAGATGAATAAAATCGCCTGACGACACGGAAATTCAAAATAAAACGTGTCACCCGGTATGAAAGGAGCTTCACTCTTTTACCAGGACGATACGAGGCCCTCCGTGCTAGACAGAAGACGTTTTCTTTGAGCGCCTCAATTGATCAAACTTTGTACAGCGATGACTCAAAAAACAAAATTTGCGTCTTCGCATGTCTAGTATGGAGCGCCCCGTATAGTATGCGTTCACCTGTGTATTTTGATGGGGTTACCAGGATGTGTGGGAAAGGTGACGTAGGTGTTGGTTGGGGAATGAGGAGGGAGGGGGGGCAAGTAGCGACAGACCAGTTTTATCCCCCCCTCACTCCCCCCCCCAACCGCCCCCATCACCTTCTCGCTACCAATATTGACCCATCGACTTAAAATGTCTTGATAGGATATACTCGACTTAATTAGTTGGATGTTCAACCCAGGAGCTTATGACCGTCTTCCTAACCACAGCCTCCACAATTACATGTAGAGTGTAGAGTCGGTAAACAAGAAGTTGAGCCACTAGGGAGGTGGGGAGGGGTAAGGGAAGAGGGGAGGGAAGCGGAGAAGAAGGAAAGAGGGGAAAGGGAAAGGGAAAGGGGGCGGGGTTTCTGCCCTCAAAGTAAACATGGAATTGGTTAACAAGCTGCTCAAGGCCCTTTGAAGGAGTAGTTGGTAGGCTTACGAGGAACTAACACCCCCACCCCACCCCACCCCACCCCCAACCAGGAGCACGAAGTCCCCCCTCCACCCACACCTCCACATCCCCCCTCCACCCCACCACCACCACCACCAAGAAACCATCTTTTCAGTCCTTTCGCCAGAGGTCCTTCACACACCCAATATGCTGTGTTCGCCCCTGCGTGCTGCGCATTCTGTAAACATGTCGCTACCTTCTATACTGTCTTCGTCTAGGTTTTATTTCATCTTGTTTCCTCTGTTTTCAATTTCTGCTTTTCCTTTCCTCCTGCGTTGTCTGAATCCTTGCCGGTACTCTATTTTTCTGTACCTCTTCCTTTCACTCAAGTTTTGAAATACTCCGATTTTTTTCATTATAATTATGTTTTCCTTGCTGAATATTTCTTGAAAAAAAAAATCATATTTAACACTCCTTGTCCATGATCCATAATTTTTTTTTCTTTTTTATTCTTTAGCATTTCCTGCCATCCTCTTCCCATTTTCTTTCACTCCTGAGCCCTTCAGGCTTTATCACACTGGGCTATTTTCCCTCCAACCTCCAATTAATCGGCGGTACCGCTCACCTCCAGCACTTTTTCCGCCGTAAAATCACTATGGCAAACTATTTTGATTTCTCAAAAAAGAAAAAAAAAAAATCGTTTGATATGCTGGAGGAAAATTAATTTCCCTGCAGCATATCAGATTCCTTTCCGAAAGCTGCGGGCTGCAAATTTGCTTCAACAGTCGGAGGAAAAATTGCTCAGTGTGATAACGCCTTTACACTACAATGACGCACTACACAGGGCAGACCTCTGTGCTGAAGAAGCTGACAGACCCTTTGACAACCTAACCCGACTTTACGTTTTCCTTTTGTTGCCGCCAGGCGATTTTATTCGTCCCCATGGCAGCTCCCCCAGGACAAGAAAGCCTCCAACCCAACCTTCACTCGACTTTTATATTCATTCTGTCTGCCGCCAGGCGATTTTATTCATCTGAGAAGGAAATCTCCACGGGACGCCGAGAAATTCAGCCGAGGTTGTCGTTTTCAAGGTCCTTTGCTTCCTTCTTCTTTTCCTTCTCCTCATTCTTTTCCTCCTCATTCTCCTTTTCTACTTCCTCCTCTTCCTTTTCCTCCTCATTCTCCTTCCCCTCCTCCTCCTCCTCCGGGAGTAATGACAGAGACCCTCCCTTTGTCCACTCCCTTCCACTCCCATCTATCACTCCCTTCGCGCCCTCACTTCTCTCCACACGTCAGAGGCCCTAACCTCTTGCCCGTCCTCTCGTTAATCAATCGATTTTGTTGACAATAGAAGCATTCCTGTGTCTGCTCAACTCTCTCTTTCTCTTCTTTCTTTCCTATGTCTACTCAATTTTCTCTTTCTCTTCTCTCTTTCTTATGTCTGCTCAATTTTCTCTTTCTCTTCTCTCTTTCCTATGGCTGCTCAATTCTCTCTTTTTCTTCTCTCTTTCCTATGCTCAATTCTCTCTCTTCTATGTCTCCTCAACTCTCTCTTCTCTCTTTCCTATGCCTGCTAAATTCTCTTCCCTCTTCCCTGTGTCTGCTCAACTCTCTTCTCTCTTCCCCATGTCTGCTCAACTCTCTCTTTCTCCCTCTCTTCCCTCTTTCCTATATCGTCTTCTACCCGACAACTCCATCACATTTTTTGAAGAAAGTAAATTATTGTTCTGAAACCGAATAGTTTTTATTACAAATGTTGTTGTTGTTGCTGTTTGCTCATGACTTTATGGCCATCTTGAGTTTTTTTGTCTTATCTTCGTTTTATTGGTTTGTTTTGAATCGAATTTACAACCTCCTTATCATATCTGACTCAATGTGACCTTGCCTCCCCTCCGGCTCTTCTTTCCTGTCTCTCTTCTACCGTCAACTGTATCATTCTTAGGCTCCTTTCACACGTATCGACTTTTCGCCCTGCACCGTCCATGACACGACGTCGTGCTCTCAAATAACCATGGGTGTCTATGGACGCTTTCACACGTAGTCTTGGTCGTAACGTGTGAAAGCGTCCATTGACATCCATGGTGATTTGAGAGCACGACGTCGTGTCGTGGACGGCAACACAACACTAGAAGCAAACAGACATTAACTCAACATACATGAGGTCGAGGATATTGGGCAATCAGTTTCTTGCATTACTTTGGCGCCATTTTACTGACGCTATGGACGATCCAACACCACCAGACCCAACAGCACCACCATCACCATCACCACCAACAAGAGTAGGAAACATCATCAACAGCAACATCAGCAACAGCAACATTATCAACAGCAACAATATAATCAATAACAGCAACAACTTCGTCAATAACAGCAACATCAACATCATTAACAACAGCAGCAACAACAATAATAACAATGAATAACAGCAGCATTATCAACAGCAACATTATCATCATCAACAACAGCAACAAGAGCAACAACAACTACACCTCCGTGACCCTCTTCTGCCTGGGGGAGAACGCCGGCACCCCTTTACCCGGCGTTTACTCAAGGCACGGTTCCCGGCCCCCGTCACTCGCCGAGCAAACATGGTTTGACCTCGCTTGGGTCTCCGAGGCCATTGACTCAATGATGACTTCATTACAGGTGTCGGCGCATCAACCTTACTCCTTCTCTTGGCTTTATTAATGACCGATTAAGAAAGACCTACGTCTTGCTCACCTGACGCTCTCCATATTTTTAATTAATCTATCTATACATTTATTTATTTATCCATTTATTTATTTGTTCACTTGTTTGTTTGTCTGTTCGTTTGTCTGTTTTACGTCCTTTTTTTTTTTGGTTCAATGATATTCATCTGGGTATCAGGAATTTTCTAGATTTTGGAATATTTTGACCCGGATATTGGAAACTTCTTGATTCTAGAAATTCATAACAAAGACAATTGTATCAACTGCGCTGACAAGCTTATTATTATCATTATATTATCATTATTATTTATCATTATTATGATAATGAAAATAATGATAAAAATAATCAAATAATAATCATAATAATAATAATAATGAAAATAGTAATGATAATAATAATAACAATAATAATGATAATAATAACAATGGCAATAATAACAATAAGAATAATAAATCCATGAAACCTCTACGTCTACGTTTGGAAAAATTCGGGACAAAGACTAAAAACAAAAGATAGAAAGAATGAATATATATATATATATTATATATATATATATATATATATATATATATATATATATATAGATATATATATATATATATATACAGTATATATATAAACATAAAACAATGAAAAAATTAATAAATACTTAAGTAAACAGTATTCCTTCTCTCGTTTATCAATTACAAACTCATTTATCTCCCTCCCTCCCTCCCCTCCTTCCTCTTTCTCTCTCTCTCTCTCCGGTCCCGTTGACAGCCCAAATGAAATTTCGGGGACCCGCCGGCGCGGGCCGCCCAGGACCTCCGAGATATGATCGCGGGCAAACACAACAGCGCCAGCCAAGTCCCTAATGACGTTTGCAAAGTACCCACGCCCATCCGCTATCAGGGGTGAAACAGACACAGGCTTTTATCCAGTGTGTTTACAATGCTTAATGAAAAGAGGAATCAAGAGTATAATCCCTTCAGTAACGTGGTTTACTGTTAGGATGAATCATTCCCGTTTCGCCAAATTTCCTTTTTCCCAAAATCTCGTTTTGCCAAATTCCTGTTACTTCAAAGTCTCGTTTTACCAAATTTCCGTTTCGTCAAAATTTCTATTATAACCTAAGCTAACCTAATCGACTGTAACTATATAAACTTCACTAACCCAGAATAACCTTAAGTAACCTAATGTAACCCACCCTAATCTAAATTAATCTAACCTAAATCTAATCTAAATTGATCTAACATACCGTAGCATTCAGTAACTGACATTAATAAACGGATGTACGTTGAGATAAAATGAAAAAAGACAAATAGATCGATTAAATGCTGGAGCATTTTGGCTCCGCGTTTATTAAGCTGGAGATTACGATTTCGATCAGAAGGTTTGCTCGGTACGATTATCGCTCAACGATGATCGTTCACGGCTCAGCGATGATCGTGAAGCTATTGTCAAGAATACATTTTTTTTTAATGGGCCTGTTTTGCTTCGAGCTGCAAAGGTATGTTTTGCTCCTTGCGATTATCGCTCAACAATAAGCGTTCATGGCTAAGCGATGATCGTCAAACGATTGTCAAGAGGACTGATTCTTTGTTCCTGAATGGGACTGTTTTGTTTCGAGCTGCAAAGGTCCATTTTGCTCGGTGCGATTATTGATTAACGATGATCATCAAACGATTGTCTAGAGCAGAGGTGGGGAACCTGCGGCCTTCTATATACATATTATCTATTTTAATTTAAAAGACCTTGAATATTTCTTAAGTCTGAAATCATTACACACCTGAAACTTATATGATAAAAGGGGTAAAATAATTGGAAAAAAAATTCAGTGCGGCCTTTATGTGGGACGATGAATTGTAAGGTGGCCTTCATGCACAAAAAGGTTCCCCACCCCTGGTCTAGAGCATTAATTCTTTGTATTTGAATAGGGCTGTTTTGCTTCGAGCTGCAAAGGTACGTTTTGCTCGGTGCAATTATCGCTCAACGATAATCGTTCATGGCTCAACGATGATCGTCAAACGATTGTCTATAGCACAAATTCTTTGGTTTTTGATTGGGGCCGTTTTGCTTCGAGCAGCAAAGTACGAGACTGATCTTTTTAACCGATCCTATAACCAACGCGCTTACCCAAATAGGATGCCAGTTAGTAGGATGCTCGTCACCCGCCATTGGCTGTAGGAGGTGAATAATCGCACAGAGCAAAACGTATCTTGAGTTTCCAACGACGGCCCCTGCGGCAAGTTTATTCCCATCAAGGACCAAAAGGTCAGCGAAGTTGTTGCAATCTAGTTCTAGATTCAATCAACGCTTTGATACCTCGAGGCTGTCGCTTCTCTGGATTGTAATCACCGTGAAATTATTTTCAATTATTTTCAATCAGCTCAGTTAAAAATATTGAAGACCTGTATCAAGGTCCCACATAGTCTTCACTAAAGAAAGATAATCGTATTAGTTTCTATTATTGTGCTTCAGTGTATAGTAGCGCATCGCTACAAACTTTCAAAATGTCTCACGTAAATTGCAACTTCCAAATGTGAGCGGATAAGCGATCTACATGTTTCTTGATAATAGAGTTCTGAATTCATATCCTGAAATCATATCTATTTCCTCTAAGGGCGGCGTACATTGCTTAGATGATTTCAGATCTCTGCTGATAATTAAACCAATATCCTTTTTTTGTTCAACTGAATGGGATACTGGCTACATAAATCTTACTTAATCAATATTCTAGGGGATTTCGTGATACCTTTATGGACCAGAGGCACGAAGCCTTCTTTTGTGATCGAAGACTAATCTACATTCAAAGGAAATACTGACCATTCTTATTGAAATTTCATAGCTCCATTGTGGTATGTATCTCGAACCTTTCATTTACCATAATTGAACTCTTCTTTGCCAAACTATTTCCAAGGATGGAAGCGCTGGTTAATGGCGTGTGGATCCCTTCCTCACTTGGGTTAAAGTGAACAAGGTGCATTTTACATCTAAACCCATGTGAGTCAAGTTAAAGCCTCTTGTTCTAGAGCAGCTGTTCTCAATTTCTTTTTTTATTGCTCCCTTTTCACGAATTCTCAACATTCGTGTCTTCCCCCCTTCCATTTGTCTCCCAAATCATACACCCCATCAAAAAAGTAAATATGATAATAATAATGATAATGATAATAATAATAGATAATAAATAATAATAAATAATAATAATAAATAATAATAATAATAGATAATAAATAATAATAATAATAATAATAATATTATAATTATTATGTTGATGAAGAGAAAACTATTGCATTATTACAAAGTTGACAATCTTAATTATCTTATATTTCTTCTTCTGTTGCTGCTGCTGCTGCTGCTGCTACTGCTACTACTTATATATATATATACAATAACAATAATATTAAATGTTGATGAAGAGAAAGCCATTGTATTATTACAAAGTTGGCAATCATAATTATTTTGTATTTCCTCTGCCAGGACAGTGATGGAAGTTTTCTACATCCATATTCCTGACATTACATAGAAATGTATAATTTGTAACGATAGGCCATGACACCCCAAAATTCTTGTCATGGTTCCCACGAAATTGGTCCGTCTTCCATTGGATTTCTGAATTTTCACAGTGAGGAAAATTACGGGCAAAGGCAGGTTCACACAGGACAAGTTACATGCGAAAGTAGGTTCACACCGGGCAAGTTACAGGCAAAGGTAGGTTCACACCGGGTAAGTTACAATCGAAAGTATATTCACACTGGGCAAGATAAAGCCAAAGGCGGGTTCACACTGGGCAAGATGAAGGAAAAGGCAGATTCACACTACCCAAGTTACAATGAAGAAAGGGTTCACACTGGGCAAGTTGAAGACAAAGGCGGGTTTATACCGGACAAGTTGAAGACAAAGACGGGTTCATACCGGGCAAGTTGAAGGCAATGGTGGGTTCACATCGGGTAAATTGAAGATAAAGGCAGAGGTTCACACCAGCCAAGTTACAATCAAAACCAGGTTCACAATGGACAATTTGAAGGCAATTTGGTCCAACTTCGGCAGATCTTTATAACAGCAGTTGTCTCAGTCATTGCCGCAATAACGAAGACAATAGCAGCTGTTAAAAGTCAGCAGGTCCTATAATTAAAACAATAAATTTATTTCAATGCCGTAAATATAAACAGTTCATCAAATCATTGACGTGACTATGGTGCCCCAAACAACAAATCATGTTTTTTTTCAATGGCCATTAATCTCTAAATATCTACAACGGTATATATAACAACGTAAATAAATTAATTAATAAATAGATAACTAAATAACTGAATAAATAAATAAAATAAAATAAAAGGTGATTTCATATAATGGCGAGCAACTAACTCCTAATTATGAAGATGATGCACTCCCTCCCCCTCCCTCCCTCCCATCCTCCTCCTTTCCTCCCAAGAACTCTTGTAATTTACTACGATATCACGCTTCCATTGAACTTAATAACCCTTTATCGTAAGCACAAAGGACTCTGGGATGCAAAATATGAAAATTTTTTACCCGACGGGGCCTAGGAAAAAGAATAAGATGGAGATGATGATGATGATGATGATCATGAAAAAGAAGAAAAAAAAGAAGAGGAAGAAGAAGAAGAAAAAGTAATTATAATGAAGATGATGAAGAAAAATTATGATCATGACCATGAAGATGATGATCATCATCATGAAGAAGTTGATGAGGATGAAGACGAATAAGAATAATAACAACACCACCAAGAACAATAACAAATCCAACAACAACAACAACAACAAAATCGCCATCTTCCAATGCCAAGGCTTCGACAAAATCCTTTGTTTTTCCTTCCCTGACTTGGCGCCACCAGCAGCAAACGTGTTAGACTCGTGATCAACAGCTGTTTCCCTCCCGAAAAAGAGCTCTGATTGCATATATGACCGATCTATGGATAATGCTGTGACCTTACACGCACATACACACCCAACTCCCGGCCCACGAGAGTTGGAATAACAACTCGCAGCGCAGCTATACTGAAATTATTTCAGCCCTGGGCGGGATTCGAACTCGGACCGCTGTAGCAGCGGTTGCGAACGTTACACTGTGTGTGTTTGTGTGTGTGTGTGTGTGTGTGTGTGTGTGTGTGTGTGTGTGTGTGTGTGTGTGTGTGTAAGCGTATGTGGGTGTATGTTTATGTAGGTATGTGTGGTTCACCATGGTTTCACCATGGTCCTGGATCACGTGTTGGACTCATGATCGACAGCTATTTCCCTCCCGGAGGAGAGCTCATAGCTCATATATGACCGATCTATGGGTAATATTAACCTTACACGCACACACACACACCTAACTCCCCGCCCACGAGAGTTGGAGTAACAACCCGCTGCGCAGTGATACTGAAATTATTTCACCCTGGGCGGGATTCGAACCCGGACCGCCGTAGTGGCGGCCGGGAACTCTACCAACTGCGCCACGAGGTGTGTGTGTGTGTGTGTGTGTGTGTGTGTGTGTGTGTAGAGAGAGAGAGAGAGAGAGAGAGAGAGAGAGAGAGAGAGAGAGAGAGAGAGAGAGAGAGAGAGAGAAAGAGAGAGGGGGTAGCGAGAGAGAGAGAGAATCTTTGCGACCTTACCATGAGTGCCAAAATAAAAGGAAGAATGCCATTTCCCACCCCCACCCCCTTCCCCATCCCCCGAGTCCCCGTAATTAATCGCCAGTGGCACTTTTAGGAAAATATTAATTAGTGCCATCATAGTCCGAGCTGATAAATCACTTTCTGCAGAATTCGGGGTTGCAGGAAGGGCCTGTCACTTGAACGCCATTTTAGAAGCCCTTGGCGACAGAGGTGAGGGGGGAGTGGCGCCACGGAGGTGAATGAAATCGCCTGGCGCCAAAGGGAAACGAGTGTCACCAAAGGGATGGACTGGTGTCTCCTTCAAGAAGACTTGATACAATTCCCGAAAACTTTGATCTCATAAAAAGATAAATAGACAAATAAATAAAATGAAAATAAAATAAAAATGATGATGATGATGATGATGATGATGATGATGATGAACAAATAAAAAAAAAATGGCGCTAAAGTATGTTTCTATGATGGACCAAAAAATCTCCTGTTAGTATGCTCTTCCTTATGATACGAACCTCGAGCCAGCACGGGGCTGCAAGCAAGAGCATAAGGGCTTAAATCCCAAGTTGAACATAGGTACGTGACTACCTCATAATTAATCAAAACGCGAGATCTGGCTTGTGAAAGGGATTTTTTTTTTTTTTTTTTTTTTACCTGCGTTGGAATTCCTAGAATAAATCTTCTAAACACTCCATTAATGGTCATACCCTTAGAAGTAAAATAAATAAATAAAATAAATAATAATAAATCAACAGATAAATATAAAGCGGAAGTGATTATAAACAATATTCCCACCAATACGAACATATCCTACTTTTATTTCATCATCGAAAAACGGATTTCCCCAAAGTCAAGGAAAGAGACTCACTAGTTTTATTCTGACTAACGCACCAGGCGATTTTATTCACTTGAACGAGTAACAAAAGGGGTCTCGACCCGACTAAACCGCATTCAAGACTGGGGCACTTCTATTACAAAGACAGCCTTATCAACACGGGGCTAGTTTAGTAGCCGCTAGTGCTATGTGCAAGTTAACTTGCTAGGCAAGTGTTGACATCAGGATAGTTTGGAGACAAGTGGACTAACTGTCCGTTGAAATTGGTCAGTCAGAGGAGTAGTTTAGTGGTCACTAGCACTAGCGGCTACTAAACTAGCTCCGTGTTAACGAGACTTAACGCGACCCGGGGATATTACACGACCCGGGGATATTACCTTAACCCTACGTGCACGGGTAGCAAGAACAAGCCCCCGTTTTCGCTAGTCGCTGGGAATCGAACAAGACCCTTTATAACTATGAGGCGATAACTATACCAACCACTCCACGGCGCAAGGGATACAGCCATAACCATTACATCACACATTGATTGTAATGAACTCATCACACCTCTGGTAGTATCACTTACTTTGATTTGGTGTGACCAATCACGTAGGTTTCCTTCATCACACGCCCGCGGCGTTTGACGTCGATGGTCATAAACATCACACAGTGCACCACGTCCGAGACCCCGCATTCTCATAAAGCGCTACTGCTCCACACAGCTGTCTAATCCCTCTCACTAAACGTAATGTGTGTTGGTATTTAGAACTTCCCTTTTATATTTCTCTACATTATTATTATAATCATTACTATTATTATTATTATTATTATTATTACTATTATTAACATGATTATTCATTTATCATATATATATATATATATATATATATATATATATATATATGTTTTTGTTTTTTTCATGGGCCGTGTGATAGCCCCGTAAATACCATGTCGCACTCATCAGCAGGTGGTCGTGAGCTCCATTCCCGGGACTCTGCGGTTTGTCACACTGGTTCCCGATACCCCTAGCCAGGCGGGGAGGTGACCCATTATCGGCAAAAAAAAAAAAAAATAAAATAAAAAGCTGGCCACAACTGACAGGGCTAGTTCTAACAAGAGTTTTTCACTTCCCACTTCTTAGGATTGGGATAGTGAGTGATTCCAGGTGATTCTCTTCATCTTCGTGGCACCCCCTCCGTCCATCGTTAACGAAAGGGTTCCAAAACGAGGTACATTAACCGCTCTAACGGGGCAATAACGAACAATAACAAACATTCGGTTATCGAACTGACATAACCATTTACACGAACTCAATGTTTATCGTCACGAAGAGCTCTTGCCCCTTTCGAAAAAAAAGGGGGGAGGCACGAATTGAGTGCCCTTAAAAAAAAGAAAGAAAAAAAAAATCCACGGGTTGCCCACTTCGAGGACGGACTGCCAAGGAGGGCCTCTGCTCCTCTGCTCCTCGAGGTTGAGAGCGGAGCTCCTTCCCCTGCGCCACCTGCTCTTCCTGTCTGAATCAAAGCCGACTGTCATTTCGGTCGTAAAAGTGAGGAAACAGACGAGTCCGATTTTAATGGAATAGGGGGGGCGGCGGAGGACACAATAGCAATGATGGGGGAGAGGAAGAGGAGAGAGAGAGGGAAGGGGAAGAGGAGAGAGAGAGGGGAGAGGAAGAGGAGAGAGAGAGGGAAGGGGAAGAGGAGAGAGAGAGGGGAGAGGAAGAGGAGAGAGAGAGGGAAGGGGAAGAGGAGAAAGAGGG
Source organism: Oratosquilla oratoria (assembly GCF_046742065.1). NCBI lineage: Eukaryota > Metazoa > Arthropoda > Malacostraca > Stomatopoda > Squillidae > Oratosquilla > Oratosquilla oratoria. The sequence goes on along the minus strand of NC_134817.1, from coordinate 36,215,002 downwards.
AAGGGGAAGAGGAGAGAGAGAAGAGGTGAAGAAGAGAGAGAGGGGAAGGGAAGAGTAGAGAGAGAGGAGAGGAAGAGGAGAGAGGTGAAAAAGAGAAAGACACGGAGGGGAAGTAGGAAGAAGTGCAAGAGAAGGTGAAGGGATGGAGGAGTGGAAGGATTATGACTACAATTAATAGAAGGAAGAGGAGGAGGAAGAGGAAAGGAGGAGGAGGAGGAGGAAAGGACAAGGAGGAGGTAGACGAGGAGGAGGAATGGTATGAGAATAATTAAGAGGAAGAGAAGGACGAGGAGGAGGAGGAGGAGGAGGAGGAGGAGGAAGAGGAAGAGGAGGAGGAGAAGGAGGACTGAGCAAAGAAGATAAGGTGGGGACGAGATTAAAGAAGGGAGGGGTGAGAAGGAAAACAAAGAGAGGGAAGACCGACAAGAGAGAGAGAGAGAGAGAGAAAGGGGGAGAATGAAGGGGAAACAAGAGGGAAAGACAGCGGAACAAGAGACTTGGAGGAAGAAGGAAAGAGGATTAAACAAACGAGAAAGGACAAGATGAAGACCTGAGACGGACTGTGTTCCCTCATCTGAATAAAATCGCCTGGCGGCAGCCTAAGTAATCGTTGCAGTCAAATGGAGAGACCATAGGTTTAATGAAGGCAAGTTTAAGAATAGGGAAATAATGGAAGAGGGTGAAAAATAAAGGTAAATTGAAAAAAAAAAATGGAGAGATGGATATAAAAGTCAGGAGCGCCGAAGATCAAACGTTAATATATGAGAAAAGAAATTTAAGAATAAATAAACAAACAAATGACTAAATAGAATAAGAAAATAAAAAATATATATACAATAAAATGAATAAACAAAAGAAAATAACAAAAATAAACAAATAAACCAATAAATCAAAATAAGAAAGGAATGCATAAAAAAGAAAAGGGATGAAGATGTGAAGACACAGGAGGTACAAGACAACAATTAACAAGACAAAAGAAAAAAGAAAAAAGAAAAAAAATATAAAAGAAAAGGAGGCCTAAGACAAGATAATAGCGAAAAAGTGGCCGAGTCAATAATAGAGGTGTTTCCAGGACATAAAGTGACGAAGTCTTACAAGAGAATAAAGGGGAGAAAAAAAGTTCCAGATTCCAAAATGGCGCCTGAGTGATGGTGGTGGTGCAGGGTAGGTGAAAGCACAGAATTCTTCCCCGAATTCTTCCCCGATTATAAACACCTTCCTCAACTACGAAGCCACTGCACTAACATAACAACCAGATGACGTCATAAGATGTACAGTCACTCAAAAAAGTATCGGTTGGTGGTTTTAGGTGTTCGTGGGAGACGAGTGAAACAACTGAATCGATGTTCCTTTACAGTTGGTAGTTGTTTCAGAGTTGCGCCCTACCTTTTCCCCCCGTTAAAATACGTGAAGATGTGACAAGGTTGAAAGTAATTATATTTGCATCGACAAGAATGGTTAATATTTTATTGTTACTGAAATCACACACACACACCAGAGCATACGTAATAGATATTGCCACACCACATGTTTTCGGCCTCGACAACGCTACAGGCTCTCCTGTCTACATGGCAACCCCTACCCGTCACTCCCTTTCTCAACCCTCGCCCTCCCAGAGGGGCAGCCATTCGAGATATAATAAAACACTCCACAGCTCCTTAGCAGTTAACAGGTTGTTTCTTCCAAGTAATATCACATTTGTGTGATATGTAAACTTAAATATAATTTGATATTTTAGATGTCTTCACTGAATGCTGCTATAATGAAGACGCACATTTATAAACTACAAAACTATGAGAAACACTGGCATATTGATACAAAGGCGTACCAACAGTTTCCAAGTCTTTTGAACAATGTGTCAGACTTTCGTGTTTACTTACGTCCATTTCCGTACGATTTCTTACCGATACTTTTTTGAGTGACTGTACACTGGGAAGGAAATCAAAACATCTGCAGTCAGGGGAAGGAACCCGTTTGGTAATAAAATCTATTTTCTGTGGATGGTGGACGAGTGACCTATGAAACTGGGGTGCCAATACTGGGGAGACTAATAGTTGGGGTCAAGGGGTGAGGATACTCCCATTACGAAAGTATAGCAATGACATACGAGCAGACCGATGGCGTAATAAAGACTGGGACACGGTAATCCATTTTATTTATTTCTCTATTTATTGTTTATCTATATATCTATTTCTATATTTGTCATATATTCTACCGTCTACAATAAGACGCATTTTGTGTGTGTGTGTGTGTGTGTGTGTGTGTGTGTGTGTGTGTGTGTGTGTGTGTGTGTGTGTGTGTGTGTGTGTGTGTGTGTGTGTGTGTGTGTGTGTGTGTGTGTGTGTGTGTGTGTGTGTGTGTGTGTGTGTGTGTGTGCATGTATGTGTATGTGTGTGTGTGTGTGTGTGTGTGTGTGTGTGTGTGTGTGTGTGTGTGTGTGTGATTGAAAGACAAGACGTCTTTGGGAACTAAAATAAAATAGAAATGGAGAAAGAAAAACATAAAAGAAACAATAATAATTCAAGAAAAAGAGACAAATATAAAGAAAAAAGAAAATACATGAATGAAAAAACAAAGGAGGAAAAGAAAAAGAAAAAATATCAAGAAAGAAGGAAAGAAAAAATAAAGACAAAGAAAAGAAAGACAAAAAAGAAAATACAAAAATAAAAATAAGAAAAAATAAAAAAGAGAAAGAAATAGAAAAAATATCGACAGCCGTCTTGAGTTCAAAGCGAGACAGGAAGGTGACGTGTTAGGAGAGAGAGAGAAAAAAAAAAAAAAAAAAAAAAAAAAAAAAAAGGGAAGACCACCACTTGACGCGAGACTGACTCGGCTGTCTTCGGTCATCAATAGCATAAACAAAAATACAGCGTTATGAAGAACACAGCACTGTTAGAGAACACAAACAGGAGAAGATACGGAAGCACGCAAGAACATTAAACCATAATGAACCACTGGTTTGTCAAGTGAATTGTTCTTGTACCGATCAATATCAATTAAACATTCATTCAATCCGTCGGTAATTCCGTGTTCAATACTGAACAAAGCCCCCACCCTTCATGCGCCAATCTTTGCCACGTCACTCCTGCAAACTTCTCTCCCCCATCTCGCCTACCAATAAACATGTGATGAAAATAACGTTAGCAATGTGAAGTACGTATAATACACAGACACGTGTATATATATATATATATATATATATATATATATATATGTGTATATATATATATATATATTACATATATGTATATATATACATATGTATATATATAAATACATATATGAATATATATATATATATATATTACATAATGTATATATATATATATATATGTATATATATAAATATACATATAAATACATATATATATATATATATATATATATATATATATATATATATATATATATATATATAATTTTTTTACAGTCCCCCCGGGTTTCGAACCGAGGTCTCGCTCAATGCTAAACTTGGGTCGAACCCCGGGGCGACTGTCGGAAATTATTTGTTTGATACTCGCTGTTACTAGTGATTCGTATATAGATATATATAATCATCTTGTGTTCTGTTCATACTCCCACCACTGACCATAACAGAAGACCATTCGAACATTTTTATATACAACAAATCATTCGTAAAAATAAAATAAACTAATAAATAACGAGAAAAACAAAATACACTAGATCGTAAGTCTTCTTTCTGAATCGAAATAGTATATTAGTCAGTCTTCGTCTTGGCTGTAACTAGCAGGTTTTCGCTTTAAATTGATAAAAATTCTGATCACTTTAACTTGTTCAGCTGGACTATAATGAGCAAGAGAGCTCCAGGATGAAGACATGTTAATTACTTTGCATTTATTGGAGTTCAGCACAAGTTTAACTCACGATAGTTGCCTTTGTTGCTATTGATTAGGGACTTGTTACACTAATTCTATTTACGTATTCATTTCTTTTATCTATACATTTATCTATTTATCTAAGTTATCTATTTTCATCAGGTACTTGTTAGAATAATCTTTATTTATCTTTTCGATTTATTCATCTACGTATTTACTAAATTAACTTGTTTATTTTCCTCAGATGCTTGTTAGGCTAATGTTAAATTTGTATAAATTGAATTTATTTATATGCTAATTTTTTCATAAGGTATTTCTTACGCTATTATCATGTAGAAATGATAACACTTATATAAAAAGCATTTTATGAAAAGCAATTAAAGAAATAAATAGCAATAGTGTAATAACTATTTTATGAATGTGCTGTGGATGTGCTGCGTCTTGCTACATTGCTTCTAACCAAGGGCAGTGGGCGAGATGCAGGGATGACCCGTCATCCAGGAGGAGCCAAGATCAGAGGGAGGGAGGGAGGGAGGGTTGGTGGATGGGAGTGGAGTGGGTGGGGATGAAGTGGGTGGGAAAGGATTTATGCCTTTGACTTTGGCTACCTCCCTTACAAGGGGGAAAAAGCAAGGGAGAAAGAAGGAATGTCATCATCACCATCATCACCATCATCATCACTTTCTATTTTACTTATTTGCTTTTCATCCGATGCTTGTTTTACGAAAGTCATCATCATCATCATCATCATCATCATCATCATCATCATCACTTTCTATTTTACTTATTTACTTTTCACCCGACGCTTGTTTTACGAAAGTCATCATCATCATCATCACTATTTTCATTTCTGTATCTATTTAGTTATATCCGCCACTAAAGTCATCGTCTACCAACTGCTCTTGTTTGGGATGCGAGAGCAGGTGAAGTGGGTGAGTGGCGTCAGGGCGATAAGCTACACACGGTCTAATCTTCTTATTGCATGTATGCAGTCGAGAAACTTGGGAGGAGACGAATCAACTTCCCAAGTCCACACATTATATACAACCAAACACCAACACAAATGAATTTCAAATTTGCACACGCAATTGTAAGAAGATGAAATGTTACATTTAGAGATATAGACATATAAAATGTTCATTCAATAAGGGCATATACATATGTATATATACGTGAATATACATACACACACACGCACACGGACACAGACACACAATAGCACAGCGAAGACTATGCGTTGCTGTCAAAACACGAATTAATACCGTGTGTGTGTGTGTGTGTGTGTGTGTGTGTGTGTGTGTGTGTGTGTGTGTGTGTGTGTGCGCATACGCACATGTACGTGTATGTGATTGCATGAAGACGCACGTGCACATATGGCCACACAATATATCACACAAATTCAACAACTGCGAGCGTCGTTGGGTGGGTTGCCTACGAACACGAAGCGAAGCGAAGCGAAGAGAGTAGGCAGGAGAAGCGGCACTGAACAAAGGCATGGGAGCGGATGGCGGGCAACCGTCAAGCAGGTTGGAACTGGGGGGGAGGGGGGGCTGCGCTGCTCGGTATTGATCCGAAGGCAATTCGAATCAACACCAACTGAAATGAGGGAGGGAAGGAGGGAATGGAGGGAGTGGAGGGATGGAGTGGAAGGAGGGAAGGAGGGAATGGAGGGAAGGAGGGAAGTAAGGCGGAGAGATAGAGGGAGGGTGGGAGCAGAGAAAGGAGGAGAGAAAGAAGGAATGAATGAAGGGAGGGCGGGAGGGAAAGATGGAGGAAATGAAGGAGAGAGGAGAGAAATGAGGGAGTGGAAAAGGGTGGACGGAAGAAGTAGAGTGGAGAGAGGGTGCAGGGATGGAAGGATTGAGGGAGGGAGGGAGGAAGTTGAGGAAGGAGGAGAGAAATGAGGAGAGGGAGTTGGGGGAGGGAGGAAGGAGGAGGAAGGAAGGAGAGAAGGAGGAAAGGAGAGGAGCTAAGGTGACAAGAGGGATGGAAGGGAAACAGGTAGGAGGGAAGAAAATGAAAGAAGGTAGGAAAGAGGGAGGGAGAAAGAAATGAAGGAAGGAAAGAAGGAACAAAAGAAGTAAGGATGAGAGAAATGAAAGAAAGAAGAAAAGAAAGAATGAAGGAAGGAAGGACAGAAGGAAGGAAGGAAGGACAGAAGGAAGAAAAGAAGGAACAGAGGAAAGAAGGAAGGAAGGAAGGAAGAAGGACGGAAGGACAGAAGGAAGAAAAGAAGGGAAGAGAGGAAAGAAGGAAGGAAGGACAGAAGGGAGGGAAAAAGGAAGGTAAAAGGGAAGCAAAGAAGGAAGGAAAGGAAGGAATGATAGAAGGAAGGAAAAAAGGAATGAAAGAATGAAGGAAAGAAAGAAGGAAGGAAGGAATGATAGCAGGAAGGAAAGAAGGAAGAAAGGAAAGAAGGAAGGAAGGACAGAAGGGAGGGAAAAAGGAAGGAAATAAGGAAAGGAAGGAAAGAAGGAAATAAAGAAGGAATGAGGGAATAATAGAAGGAAGGAAAAAGAAGGAAAGAAGGAAGAAAGAAAGAAACGAAGGAAGGATAGAAGGGAGAAAAAAAAGGAAGGAAAGAAGGAAGAAAGGAAACCAAGGTAGGAAAGAAAGAAAAATTGAAAAAAGTAAAGATAGAGAAAAGAAAAGAAGGAATGAAAGAAGGAGGGAGGAGGGAATTAGGGAAGGTAGGGAGAAAGGCAAGAAGGCAGGAAGGCAGGAAGGAAGGAAGGAGAGTGTGATGGTGAAGAGGGGAGGGCACTGGTGGACGGGGAATCATGATGATGGATTGGTGGAGAGGCTATAGGGAGGCGCGGTGGTGGTGGTGGAGGCTATTGGTGGAGGGGGGGGAGGGAGCAGTGGGGGAGAGGGGGAGAGGGGGAGGTCCGATACACAAGAGACAATATGGAGGGAGAAAACCGAGTAAGGACACACTTTCAACATCCTGACGCAAAAGTTTGTCGTTTGAGTCGCCAGCTGATTTTATTTAGGACTAAAGAGTGTCTTCATCAATATTCTCTCTCTCTCTCTCGCTCTCTCTCTCTCTTTCTCTCTCTCTCTCTTTCTTTCTCTCTTCATGCCTCTCCTCCATGTTCCCCACCTCCACCTTTCCCTTCCCTTTAGTTACTTAATGATGTCACTTGACGCTTGTCGTATCAAGGTATGTCGAGTTATATGTTGAGGTGTTGGAAGACCTCAAAATAGAGAAAAAAAAAGAGAGAGAGAGAGAGAATGTGAGAGAGAGAACGAGAGAAAGAAAGAAAGAAGAGAGTAATATTGAGAGAAAGAGAGCAGAAGGAGAGAGAAAGGGGAAGAAAAAATGGAGGGCTCGGAGAAGAAAATAAAATCATTGGGGGAGAAGAAGAGGGGAAGAGAGGAGAGGAGGAAAAAGTGGAAGAGAGGACTGAAAGAGAGGAGGAAGGGCATGACTTGGTGATGAGGGAGGGAGGAAGAGAGGGAGGTTGGGGAAGTAGTAAAGAATGTAAGAGGAAAAGAAAAAGAGAAGAAGAGAAATACAAAGAGAGAAAGGGGAGATAGGGAACAAAAAGAGAAACAGGAAAGTGAATAAGGTCTGGATACATAGAAATGGTGATAAAGAAGGAAATTGGAAAAGAAGAAAAAAAAAAAGGCTAAAATAATGGAAGATAAGGCTGAGGAGGAGGAGGAGGAGGAGGAGGAGTGGAGAAGTGGGAGAAAGAGGAGAAAGTTGTACAGGATAAGGAGGAAGAGAAGAAAAAAAAGAGAAGGGCGATGAGGAGGAGGAAGATGAGGAGTAGGGGAAGGAAAGGAGAGGAGAGGAGGAGAAGGAGGAGAGGAGAGGAGGGGAAGAGAGACGAGGAGGAGGGGAGGGGGGAGGTTGAGGGGAGGGGGGAGGAGGAGGGGAGGGGGGAGGAGGGGAGGGGGAGGAGGAGGAGAAGGAGAGGAGGGGAGATGAGGAGGGGAAAAGAGGAGAAGGGAAGGAGAGGAAGAGAAGAGGAGGAAGGGAGGAGGGGAGGAGAGGAGGGGAGAAGGAGGAGGAGAGAAGTGGAGGAAGGGAGGAGTGGAGGAGAAGAGGGAGAGGAGGAGGAGAGGAGGGGAAGAAAAGGAGAAGAGGAGGAGGAGAGGAGGAGAAGGAGAGGATGAAAGGAGAGAGAGGAGGAAGAGGAAGAGGAAGAGGAGGAGGAAAGACAGAGACGAAACGACCTGAGAGAGGACAGCAAGTGGAGAGGATGGGTTGGTCGAATAGGAGGACGAGGAAGAAGAAAGAAGAGCAAGGAGATGAAGATAGAGCCGAAGAGAGGGGCGAGGTGGCTGTGGGGAGACAAGATGAGAGATAGAGATAGAGATAGATAGATAGAGAGAGAGAGAGAAAAGAAAGAGGAAGAGAAAGAAAGAGAAAGAGAGGGAGAAAAAAAGAGAGAGAAAAAGAGAGAGAGAGAGGAAGAGAGGGGGGAGAGGGATGGGAGGGACACTGCCGTCCGGGGAGCCAGGAAGCGGCGTGCAATTGTTTGAAAAGAGAGAAAATGAAAACAGGAAACTGAAAGAGGGTCACAGGGCACAGTGGCACTGAAGGAGGGGGCAGAGGGGAGAGGGGGGGAGGGTGATGAGGAGGGGGAAGGGGTAGAGGCGAGGGGCGATGAGGAGGTTGAGGAGGAGGGAGGGGCCATGGGGGAGAGGGAAGAGGAGGGGGAGGAGGAGGGACGAGGGAGAAGGGAGAAGGGAGAGGGGGAGGGTGGGAGAGGGTAGGGGGGTTGGCGAAGGGGGAAGGAGCAATGCAAGGGGGAAGGAGAGTGGGAGAGGAAAGAGAGGAAAACGGGAGAGGAGGAGAAGAGAGAGTTTGAAAAGAGAGGGCTGCTTGGGGAGGGGGGAGAGAAGAGAGGAATTAGAACAGGATCGAAGGAAGAGGGAGAAAGAGAACGGAAGAGTAAGAGAGGAAAGAAAAAGAGAGGGTGAAGTGGACCATGCTCAGTTGAAGGGAAGCGGAAAAGAAAAGTAGAAGAGAGCGGGAGAGGAGAGAAGGAGAGAGATAAAAGAGAAATTGGAGAAGGCAGAGGTGCAGAGGAAGGAGACGGAGAGAAAAGAATAGAAGAGAGGCGGGAAGAGAGAGAGAGAGAGAGAGAGAGAGAGAGAGAGAGAGATAGAGAGAGTGAAATGCGTTCAAAGGTAAAGGAGGCAGTAGAAAGGGACATGGAAAAGAATGAGAAAGGAATGGAAAGGATAGGAAGACAAGGTAGAAGCTGGCAAGAAAAAGGAAGGGATATAAGGGATACATATATATATATATATATATATATATATATATATATATACACACTCGCATGTATGTACTGTATGTATATATGTATGTATGCATGTATATATGTATATATGCATGTATATATGTATGCATGTATATATGAATGTATATATATATATATATATATATATATATAGTATGTATATATGTTTATATGTACGTATGAATGTATGTATAAATGTACGTACGTATGTATCTTATCAATTTCCGTGGGACCCCTACCCTCGGTATTGAAAGGGTTTCTGCAATTGCACAGTTTACCGAGTAGCATATGAAACGTTTGCCGACGCGGGATAATAGTGGGAAAACGTTCAAATGGCAAGATAACAGCGCGTCTAAACGTTTGTGGTGTGCGAGGGCTGCCTTGGTAAAAATAAAATAAAATAAATAAATAAATAAATAAATGAATTAATGAATACATAAATAGGCAGAAAATAAATATTGACAAGATGAAAGTACGTCTGATTGCGGTGTGCGGGGATAAAGACATTGGAGAAAAAATACATATGTAATGAATATATAAGTAGATAAATAAAATGAAGAAATGAATAAATAAAGGATATGTAAATAAATAATATAATTGAATAAATTTGTAAAAGAACAAAGTATAAATAAACAAGTAAAAAACAAATAAAAACATAAACAAGAAAAACAATAAAAAGAGTACAGAAGAAGGATAAAGAAGGAAAAAAAAATCTGCTGAGTGCGGGACCTCTGGTATTTAAATCCTTCAGAAGTCCTTAAGCACGGAAGCCCCTGAGGGGCAAACCTGAGGCACAAGAAATAGGACTCTGTTTATTTTCTAAGAAAAGAGGAAGAAGACGTAGGTGAATAAGAAGACATAGGCGAATAAGAAGAAAAAGAAGAAGACGAAGACGAAGGAGACGAAGAGGCCTAGGCCTAGACCAAGAAGAAGAAGAAAAAAAATAAAAAGAGGAAATACAAGAAGACAAAGAAGAAGACGAAGACGAAGATGAAGAAGGATGATGATGATGATGATGATGATGATGATGATGATGATGATGATGATGATGATGATGATGATGATGATGATGATGATGATGATGATGATGATGATGATGATGATGGATGGTGATGATGATATTGTTAACTGCGGTACGTATTACTTTTCCCACATAGGCTCCTTTCACACGTATCCACTTTGCGCCGTACACCGAACACGACACGACGGCGTGCTCACAAATAACCATGGGTGTCTATGAACGCTTTCACACGTCACGATCACGTCGTGTCGTGGACTGGACGGCGGAAAGTCGATACGTGGTGATAAAGGGAGAATGTGTGGAGAACTTCACTAGAGTTGCACAATCGTGACGTCGGACGACTTTATTCAGCTTAAAGAAACCTCTCTGTACTTTCGAGTGATGTGAGAGAGAGAGAGGGAGAGAGAGAGAGAGAGAGAGAGAGAGAGAGAGAGAGAGAGAGAGAGAGAGAGAGAGAGAGAGAGAGAGAGAGAGAGAGAGAGAGAGAGAGAGAGAAACTTTGTTCTGGCGAGATCGCCCCCTCCCTGCCGTCCCCGTAAGTAACTGCATCAGTCAGTCAAACCCTCTGTCGTTAAAACAATGGAGCAAAAGGAAACATTTGCAATATATGGCCACCGTGTGCAAGGGTGTCAAGTGGGGAAAAATAAACCTTTGCATTGCTCTGCATGGAACCATGAAACGTTTTGAAACTGCTACGCATGGGTGGGCCAACTACTGCCCCCCTAAAAAAAAAAAAAAACCTACAAAGTTGCAAATTGCAGGATAGCAAATAACGCAAACTCAGGGCGAGAGTAGGAAAAAATATCGTTTGGTGAAATAGGAAAAAATAAGAAAAAAAATTCCCGAGTTCCTAATGGAAAAGAGAAACTTTTGCAGAGTTATACACGGGAGTGCTGAAACGTTTGCAGAGTGGCAGAGGGGAACATCAGCACGGAGACAAAAAAAAATGATACGAGAAACAAGAGCAAAAGTAAGAAATTTATAAGAGAGAGAGAGAGAGAGAGAGAGAGAGAGAGAGAGAGAGAGAGAGAGAGAGAAAGGGGAGGGGGGAGGAGACAAAGACTCAAAATAAGAAGAAATATCCACCAAGGGTTATACTGACAAAGAAAACGTCGGATTACCTAAGTTCACAAGGAGAAACAATAAAAGGTCTTGGTCAGACTGAAGAGACTTCTTCGTGGAAAGTGAAAAGCTGGATGGAATTAAAAACGTGCGAGGAGAAGGAGGAGGAGGAAGAAGAGGACGAGGAAGAGGAAGAAGAAGATGAAGAAGAATCAAAGTTTACATCCGACGGAGAGACGAAATGAGGATTTTGGGGCAATTTGTTATTTTAATAAAAATAAATTATGACAGTTACAGTAGTAATGATTAATTATGATAGCAATAACAACTTATGATAATATATTAATAATATGATAATATATTAAATTCAATAATAATTATAATGATGATAGTAATATATTTATGATAATGAAAATTATAATGATGTCCAAATGTTTAAGCCCAAATGACATTATTCAGTATTCTTTGCCAAATTTGGTTAATAACAAGAGAGAGAGAGAGAGAGAGAGAGAGAGAGAGAGCGAGAAAGAGAAGTAGTAGCGAAAAAGAGAGCGAAAGAGAGAGCGACGACATAAGGAGGAAAGGGGAAGAGAGAGAGAGAGAGAGAGAGAGAGAGAGAGAGAGAGAGAGAGAGAGAGAGAGAGAGAGAGAGAGAGAGAGAGAGAGAGAGAGAGAGAATCGTTCTCAAAGCCATATAGATAATACGTTATTCATCTTCATGACCCGAGGCAACCCAATACTACTTGCAATAATTATAAACGGCGCATTTTGCAATTCATATTTCTTGGTATATGGACTATCCAATAAAGAATTATGGCCTGTTGGGTACACGCTTGACTATATAACAAAATATCAAATATGTACCTTACTGCTTTCATTATGCTGTATCATCTAAATGCTTCAAATATTAAATATATTGAAGAATATAACTTAATTCCTGTAATAATATTAAGAGTTCCTTTCTTCCCAAACAGACGTGTATTCTTTTGTTTCAAAGTGTTTGTCCCTCTCTCTCTCTCTCTCTCTCTCTCTCTTTCGTTTTCTCTCTCGTGTTATCAACCAAATATGACAAACAATTACCGATTTTTTTCTTTTTTTAGCAAGACATGTCAGTTCTACAAAAAATACGAAAATACTGATCTCAAACTAAAAAAAAAAAAAATCCTAACGCAACGACCTGATGATGAACACATTCATACACGAAACGTCTACTGAACAACTAATGTTCCCAATCGCCCTGGCTCTTCATTATATAAACATATACAAATTATACGACCTACGCACAGCAAACATAATCAGGAATTCTCATACAGGGGTCACGTTTGATGACTACTAATGCTAAAGTGTCCTGTACTGCTGTAAAATTGATAAGTACAGACCCGCCTGTAGTGAAATATTGTCATCGACCAGAACTGTCATGACAACATCGATAAACTAAACAAAGCGCAAAGGGCAGTAGTAAAAACGTACGTACGTACGTGTGTGTGTGTGTGTGTGTGTGTGTGTGTGTGTGTGTGTGTGTGTGTGTGTGTGTGTGTGTGTGTGTGTGTGTGTGTGTGTGTGTGTGTGTGTTTGTGTGTGTGTGTGTTCGCGCGCGCGCTTCTCGCATTGTTCGTAAGCCCCAGTCACACTATCACGATTCTTGTCAAATGTTGTGAATTTGAAAATCTGCAGGACGACATCGCCTACAGTATCCTAGACTTCCCCAAGTCTATAATTCAACAATATATCTAATATTCGTCTAAGTTTAACTAAGTCATTCAGCTTCTTAGCATATGACGCAAAGGTGATTTGACATTTAGAGATTCGAAAAATAACAAATTATAAACGAAGACGTTTCTACGCAAACGAACTCACTTGAGTCGTGACCGGAGCTTTACTGCGCTTGTATCACATTCCTGTTGTTCTTTGAAGAACAACAAAGTATTTTATGAAAGTGTCATTCAGCAAAGCACTCTATTACTCGTGCATTAAGTCTACGAACTATTTGGTACTTTGACGAGGTCAACGTATACGCACTAACAAATGGGACAATGACACCTAATGACACCATGGCTCCAAATGGCACAATGACACCAAATGGCGCAATTGCTCTAAATGGCATCTTGTCACAAAATGACACCATAACACAAAATGGCATAATGGCACCAAATGGCACCATTGCACAATATAGCACTATGGTTCCAAATGGCACAATGACATCAAATGGCGCAATGGCTCCAAATGGCACCGTGACACAAAATGACACTATGGCACAAAATAGCACCATGGGATCAAATGGCACAATGGTGCCAAACAACATGATAGCAAATGGCACAAAATAACACCATGTCTCGAAATGGCACCATAAGGCATCAAATGGCTCTAAATGGCACCAAATTACTTCAAATGGCACAAATGGCACTGAACTCAAATTCTGTCCTGGGTACGACCAAAACAGAAGCGTACGTTGCACACATTTCGAGTAAAAAGAGTCCATTTAACCAAATAGCTATGTACTCCATGTTCTGAGGGCTTAGCGTCGTTACTTGTGATCAGTGTGAGCTCAAGAGACAGTTTCAGTACGAAGTCAGACTAAACTCCTTTTATCTAATCAACAAAATAATTTTCTTTACTAAAATACATTTCCTTGTGTCTCCACTCCTCAGGTTCTTAAGCGGATTACAATATCTGAAAAAAAAATGAATAAAATTGCTGACTGAAATTAGACTAACAATTAAGAAAAAAAAATCACTTCGTTTATTGAAATGGAATGGCTTAATGCAGTTAATATTTTAAGGACTTATAAACAGTACAAAACATAAAGAAACGCATATGCACGTACGCTAATGGAAATGGGATTTCCAAGACAATACTGAGTAAATATAACAGAGATATGAACACGCTTGCAAACGTGCGTTCACACACACGGAGGTGCCATTGCATGCACGTGTACAAACACGCATAGACACACACACAAATGTACACACACTGGTATACACACGCACGCACGCACGCACACACACACGCACACACACTCCTACACATATGTACACGCGCACACACACACACACACACACACACACACACACACACACACACACTCGTACACATACACACAAAGGATTACAAAGGCGAAGCATACCGACAGGAGACCTTTTGGTCCATATCTAGGTCGGATGCGAAAAAAAATAATAAATGAATAAATAAAAACTATAATAATCTAAATAACAAATAAAATACATAAATAAATGCATAGGTATAATTAAGTAATAAACAAACAGATAAATAGTAAATAATAATACTCGGAAATTGACATGTAATTAATAATTAATGAGAATCAAACAGACAAAAGATAACAAAACAAAAACAAATATAAAATAAATGATAATCACTACACACACATACACACACACTTGCACACATGCACACACACACACACACACAACTCGTACACATGCACACGCACACACACACACACATACACACTCGTACACATGCACACACACACACATACACATACACTTGTACACACACACACACACACACACATACACACACGTGCAAACACACACACACATACACACACGTGCACACACACACACACGAACACACACACACACGTACACACACACGTACACACACACGCACACACATACACGCATACACGTACACACACGTACACACACGCACACACATACACGCATACACGTACACACACGTACACACACACACACACACACACACGCACGCACGCACACACACACGAACACACACACACACACACACACACGCACACACACACAGGCCTACAAACATCCAAATGCATTGTCGCACGAAGGCACTATGTGTGCAGGTGTTCAATTCTCTCTTATCTTTATTAAGAAGTTTCTTATCAATTCCATTTCCTTTCCTCGTCTTCCCTTTTAACCATATCGCTTCTCCCTCCCTCACTCTCTCTCTCTCGTTCTCCCTTCCTTCCCCACTCTCTCTCTTTCTCTCTTCTCCCTCCCTTTCATTCTCCCTCCTCCTCTCTCTCTCTCTCGTTCTGGCTCCCTCTCTATCTCGCTCTCTCCCTCTCATTCTCCCCCTCTTTCACTCTCTTCCACCCCCCTCTCTCACTCCTTCTCTCCCTCTCTCTCTCTCTCTGCATCTTTTTAGCTATCGGTAGACACTATCCTCCACTCTTCCCAATCACGAACACCAAATCTCATCAGTGACTTATTGCCTTTAGGGTTTGTCGTGACCGGTTACCTGTGGGCCGCGGGTCCGGTGCAAGAGATATCCGGGATTGATTGATTGATCGTTAGACGATTTCATGCAGTTCTGCGAGGTGGCTAAGCATGGAATTCCTCTGTCTCACTTCAAGGACTTAAGACCACTTGCTCGTGCCCTTACTGCTGCCCTCTCACGTTGACTCTTGGCTCTTTTCACACGTATCGACTTTTCGCCGTTCGCCGTCCACGACACGACGTCGTGCTCTAAAAAAAAACATGGGTGTATATGGACGCTTTCACATGTCAGGACCATGTGTGAAAGAGACCATAGACATCCATTGTTATTTGAGAGTACGACGTTGTGTCGTGAACGGTGCACGGCGAAAAGTCGATACGTGTGAAACGAGCCTTAGCGGAACCCGAACCAGCACCTCGCCTCCGGGGTGACAGTGCTTCTCATTATAGTGCCATTGAAGTCAGGTCACTGAGGTCACGTCACTGAGGTCATGGTACTTATATTCAGTATCATATGACTAATTGAGATGAGGGATGAGAGTTACGTCAAGGCTTCAATATAAACGGGGATGACTGTGACACTGTTTATTTTACTTTGGCAAAGATCATTTTCAGAAAGAAAAATTCCTCAATTGCTTGATTGAATACAATGATTGAATGCATATTTCAACAAGAGAAAGATATATTATATATATATATATATATCTATATATATATATATATATATATATATATATATATATATATACATATATACATACATACATGTGCGGAAAAACCACCAAGGAAAAAGATAAACTGATGACCAAGCGCTTTCGTCTATTCAGACATCCTCAGGGTACAAAGTTTATGTGATTCCACATGTACCCTGAGGATGTCTGAATAGACGAAAGAGCTTGGTCGTCAGTTTATCTTTTTCCTTGGTTGTTTTTCCGCATATTTAGAATCACGAGTTTATGTGATTTCTCATGCATATATATATATATATATATATATATATATATATATATATATATATATTAATATTATATATATATATATATATATATATATATACAAAAGTCACAAGGCTGGAGAGCTTCATACCAATCATTAGCAACAATATTAAAAAATGTTCCTTTCAAGTTGATATGATCCCTGGCCCCATTTTCTACGATTGTACTTAAGCACCAGATCCTAACCCCGTTTTCTATTACGTTCTAATTCCCTGATTCATGACCGTTTACTTCACAATGTATAACTTCTCCTCTTTAGATATCTGGACATCAAACATCTCCTGACATCAAACATTTGTATATCTTGATATCAAACATCCTTCTGCACCTTGACATAAAAAATCTCATCTATAAACATCTTGATATCAAATTTCTTCTCTATATATATCTTGACATCAAACATCTCGATACATATCTTGACATAAGAAATCTCATCTATAAACATCTTGACATCAAATCTCTTTTCTATGCATATCTTGACATCAAACATCTTCATACATACTTTGACATCATATATCTCCTCTATAAATATTTTGACATCAAACATCTCTATACATATCTTGACATTAAACCTCTTTTCTATATACATCTTGACATCAAATCGCTCCTCTATACATATCTTGACATCAAACACCTCTAAATCTCTTCTCTGTATAAATCTTGACATCAAATCTATTCTCTGTATATAGGCCTATCTTGACATCAAACGTTTATATTCTCCAAAGGTTCCATTTGGGCGCTCTGCTACCTTCCCAGACCACAAGACGGAATTCAATGAATTACTTACCCTGAGGATGAATCGATTAAAATTCAACAGAGGAAAATCCACGTACCTGCGAAAAAAAAAGAAATCGTATTAAATAATTGTAATTCACACTGATATCAACATAATATATACTCTTGCATGTTTTCGTGAGTTTGTGTGTGTTCGTGTGTATGAATGTGTGTGTGTGTGTGTGTGTGTATGTGTGTGTGACAGTGAGAGAGACACAAAGAGAGGAAGAGAGAGAGAGAGAGAGAGAGAGAGAGAGAGAGAGAGAGAGAGAGAGAGAGAGAGAGACCTAACATAACAGAGATGGAGGGAGAGATACACAGAGACAAGAGACACAGAGAAACGGAGAGAGATAGGAAAAGTAATAGAGAGACCATAGGTGGAGGAGGTGGAGGTGGAGGGAGAGGTGGTGGGACTCCTTGTAACCTCCTTAAACACCATCAAGAAGAACCCTGTTTCCTTTGAGGCCGCGTCCAAGATGACGATGGTATTGATCACGGCCGTGATGTCATTATGTGTCCACACGTGTGTTCTTCGTTCAGGGGCCATTCTGACCGAAACCTTCCGTGCTGGGTGGTACTTTCCTTATTCTGGGGCCAGCGCCAAGCGATTTTATTCATCTCCGTGGCTACCCCTTGGTTGTGTAGGGGTTAAAAAAGCCAACCAAAGATTTTATTTACTAAACATTTTTCGTTCGCATTCGTAAATTGAACATTATTTTCGTAAGCATGCAACGGGGTGTCAACCACAGTGTACACACACGCATACGCACACACACACACACACACACACACTCATCTAAAAACATAGCTTTTCAGACTGGTGCATCAACTTTGGAATAACTTAACGGAAGAAATCGCCGAATAATAAAAAAGATGAAAACAATCTAAAAATAACTTTGATCGATGTAGACAAATTGGCGAGGCGAGTAGCCTACTGGGTCTATTCCTGTCAAAGATGATTAAGTAAAAAAAAACACACACACACACACACACACACAAACACATTGTGTTGTGAATTACAGAACCATCCTGTGTTTATACACACTACTGGACTATCAGTTCACCAATGTAATTCATAGATAAATAAATGAATAAATAAATAAATAAATAGTTAAATGGAAACCTCGCTCCCCCTGAACCCAATTCCCAACACTCCTGACTACTCCCACTCCCTGTTCCACGATTCCAATCCCACTCCCTGTTCCACGATTCCAATCCCACTCCCTGTGTCCCCTTATCACTGTATGTCTTTAAGAGATCTATCAAGGGCCCTTGGCACCTCCACAACAGTCCGGTGTTGGGAGGGAAGGAGGGAGTGAGAGGAAGAGAGAAAATAAAGAGCAAAGAGAGAAAGAGATAGGAAAGAGACAGTGAGAGAGATGGGGAGAGAAAAAGAAAAAGAGAAAGAGAGAGAGGGACAGGGGAGAGAAAGACAAAGAGGATGAAAAGGAGAGAGAGAGAGAGAGAGAGAGAGAGAGAGAGAGAGAGAGAGAGAGAGAGAGAGAGAGAGAGAGAGAGAGAGAGAGAGAGAGAGAGAGAGAGAGAGAGAGAGAGAGAGAGAGAGAGAGAGAGAGAGAGAGAGAGAGAGAGAGAGAGAGAGAGAGAGAGAGAGAGAGAGAGAGAGAGAGAGAGAGAGAGGGTTGCTGCATAACCCAGATACTCGTAATACCACTTTATTATAATGACCAGTTCCACGGGCAGCTCCTTCTTACTAATGTGTTCCGGCCATCCTCCCTCCTACTGATGTGCTTTGGCCGTGTTGACTCATCCTAATTCATGATGCATTGGTACTGATGGATAGAAACTACAGTCACTCAACTGTCAACTAGTATTCAACTTTTCCTCCTATTCTAGCTATTGCTAGACTATCTTACTCACCTCCAGTCGACTTCTCTGTGTGTACATGCCTGTGTCTACATACGTGTAAACTCTCAGACGCACATGCATGTACGCGTGTACGTGGCAACAAGCCAGCTTCTATGCGTGGGCGTATGTGTGCAGGCACATAACGTCGAGCACATATGCGTGGTAGGTAGTTTATGAGTCTTCAAGTGAGTTTATGTGTTTGCATTTTGTTAAATAAATGATCCATGTGCTCATAAAAAAGCATAGGCGTTTTTTCCATATATGAGCTCATAAATTCTTGAGTATATAATATGAATAGGTCAATATATATGTATAAGCGATATTTTTTGCTCACTACGTTTAATCTAGAATCGTGAAAAAGAGAGAGGGAGAGAAGGAGAAGAGAGAGAGACAGATAGAGAGAGAGAGAGAGAGAGAGAGAGAGAGAGAGAGAGAGAGAGAGAGAGAGAGAGAGAGAGAGAGAGAGAGAGAGAGAGAGAGAGAGAGAGAGAGAGAGAGAGAGAGAGAGAGAGAGGGATAGAGAGAGAGAGGGATAGAGAGAGGGGAGAGATAGAGAGAGAGAGAAGGGAGAGAGAGAGAGAAGGGAGAGAGAGAGAGAAGGGAGAGAGAGAGAGGGGAGAGACAGAGAGAGGGGAGAGACAGAGAGAGGGGAGAGATAAAGGGAGAGGGGAGAGATAGAGAAAGAGAGGGTAGAGTGAGATAGAGATAGAGAGAAAGAGAGAGAAGGGAGAGAGAGAAGGGAGAGAGAGAGAGAGAGAGAGAGAGAGAGAGAGAGAGAGAGAGAGAGAGAGAGAGAGAGAGAGAGAGAGAGAGAGAGTGAGACAGAGAGAGAAACGGAACACCCAACTGAGAGATAAATACAAAACAACTAATCAGAAGATATCAATCATTGCAACATCATCCTCGTTCTACTTATTCTATGATAATACACGCAGAGCGTTATTTTCTATTTTATTTTATTTTATTTTATTTTTATTTTGATTTTTTTTTTTGCTCAAAATGTGAGCAGACTCTTTTGGGACACGCGAAGTTTCGCTCAGATTAATTTCAGACAATTTTAGTCAGCTTTGAGAATCCCTTAAACTCCAAAGACGTTCAGACGACTCCAAGATGATGTATGGTCTGTTCGACACAGTATAAATTATTAATGTCCTTGAGAGCTGTGCCTGAATGATTGATATGAAATCCTTTTCCGACCTTTCCTCTCCCGAAACTATTTACATTTAATATGCTTGACCGAACAAGGCGTGGAATAGACGTACACGGCTTTTGCGAAATGTGAAATACTCGTAATTTGTGAAATGTGGTCAGTATCATAAACGTACGTTCAACTGCCCGAAAATCATTATTCATGTTCTATTTCTCGATGACAAAAAT
>NC_134817.1:36172099-36177099 GCF_046742065.1 Oratosquilla oratoria | reverse complement strand
AGCCGGTGAGATCACGAGCACCAAGTGCGAGAATGAGAAGCTTGAGTGAATTTGGGGGAGACAGATGACGCAGAAGCTGAGCGGGCGGCGCGCGCGCGGGGGGGGGGGCGTCGAGGAGGAAGGAAGGCAGCATCAAAGAAAACGCCACGTCAGGAACTGGCGAGATGAAGTCTGGCAGGACGGAGAGGTCGTGTGCTTTTACCAGCCTGACATCATGGCGGGAATTGGACCCCAAGAAGCTTCCGTGGGGGGAAGTGGAGGTACGGAGGAGGGAGGGGGAGAGAGAGAGAGGTGGGGGGAGAAAGATAGATAAACAGAGTGAGAGAGACATATATATATATATATATATATATATATATATATATATATATAGAGAGAGAGAGAGAGAGAGAGAGAGAGAGAGAGAGGGAGGGAGAGAAAGAGAGAGGAGGTGGAGAGAGACAGATAGATAGATAGAGAGGGAGAGAGAGCGAGAGAGTGAAAGAATGAGAAAAAGATAGTGAGAGAGTGAAAGACAGACAGACAGAGAATGAAATATAGGAGGAAAAAAAAGCGAGGAATCTTGTCAAAATAAGAGAATAAATGAATCTGAGAGGGTTGCACGTTTACTGTAGTCTCTTCCCTTCTGTCCCATTTGCATGTCCCGGCCTGTGCCCAGACACCCCTGGGCAACACTGGATAGATACACGGAGGTGTTGCCATCAAACGAGTTTCATTTTCTCCGAGAATTGAAATAGATAAACAGAAAGTAGGGAGACGAGAGACTGAACATTAAGACTGAACACATGATTTGGCGGAGGTCTTTCTCAGATGTTTTGCCGTACACAGCACGAGGAAGGAGGGGGAGGAGGAGGAAGGCGAAGAGGAAGAAGAGGAGGAGGAGGAGGTGTAGAAAGAAGATTAAGTGGAAGGGGAAGAAGAGGAAGAGGAGGAAGAGGAATAGGATGAAGTTGAAGAAGGAGGAGGAAGAGGAGGAGGAAGAGGAGGAGGAGAAGGGGATGAGGAGGAAGATGAGGGGAGGAGGAGGAGGAGGAGAAGGGGATGAGGAGGAAGATGAGGGGAGGAGGAGGAAGAGGAATAGCAGGAGTAGGAGGGAGAAAAAATAGGAAACAGAAATGGGTGGAGGATCAGGAGGAGAAGGAAGAGGAGGAGGAGGAGGAGCAGGAAGAGGATGAAAAGGAGCAGGAAGAGGATGAAAAGGAGCAGGAGGAGGAGGAGGAGGAGGAGGAACAAGAACGTAGGATAGGCTAATGATGCAGGGAAGAGAGAAGACATAACGATGCCGGAGAGAGCCAAGGTGGGGGAGGGGGGAGGGGGGAGGGGAGGGAAGAATGGAGAAAAGGCGAGGAGGAAGCCCTAGAGAGAAATTACGAAAGGTAAGGGGAGAGGGAATGTTAGACAGCTAAGCTGGAGAACAGAGAACATGGATTGTCATATGGGGGGGGATCTATATATAGGGAGGGAAAGGAAGGGAAGGGGGAAGGGAAGAGAAAGGTAGGGGAGAGGGGAGGGAAGGAGGAGGGGGATCTGTATATAGGGAGGGAAAAGAAGAGAAGGAGGAATGGAAGAGAAAGGTAAGGGAGAGGGGAGGGAAGGAGGAGGGGGGACCTGTATATAGGGAGGGAAAGGAAAGGAAGGGGGAAGGGAAGAGAAAGGTAGGGGAGAGGGAAGGGGAAGGGGAAGGAAGCTAAAGAAAAGAGAAGGAAAGAGAGGAAAGGAGGTGGAAGGAGAAGAAAAGGGAAAGAAACAGAAGGAAGGAAGGAGAGAGAGGGAAGGAGATGGAAGGGGAAGGAGAATGAAAGAGAATGAAGGAGAATAAAGGAGAAGGAAGGAAAAGGATAGAGAAGGATGGAGGAGAAAAGAGAAGGAAGGAGAAGGAAGGAAAAGAATGGAGAAGGATGGAGAAGAAAAGAGAAGAGAGGAGAAGGGAGAAGAAGGGAGGAGAAGGAAAGAAAAGAAAGGAAAAGAAGAAAAGAGAAGGAAGGAGAAGGAAGGAGAAGGAAGGAGAAGGAAAGAGAAGGGAAGAGAAGAGAAGAGAAGGGGAGAGAAGGAAGGAGGAAGTAGGAGAAGGAAGGAGAAGGAAGGAGAAGGGAGAAAAATGAAGGAGAAGAAAGAAGGAGAAAGATGGAAGGAGGAAGATGGAGAATGAAGGACAGGGAAGGAGAAGGAAGAAGAATGGAGAAGGAAGGAGAAGGAAGGAAAAGAAAGGAAGAGAAAGGAAAAGAAAGGAGAAGGAGGAAGAATGAAGGAAGAAGAAGGAAGGAGAAGAGCATTGTGAAATAGGACCGCATGGACGGGGTGGGTGGTGGGGGTGGGGGGAAGCGAAATGAAAGTTTTCGAAAAGGGTTAAGTGGGATTTGATGCGGGAAAAGAGGTCCCCCAAGATTTAGTGTCTGAAAAAGATAAGAAATGGTGTAAGTGAGACAGGGGGGAAGGAAGAAGAGGAAGAAGAAGAGGAGAAAGAAGAGGAGAAGGAGGAGGAGGAAGAAGAGGAGGAACAGAAAGTGTAGCGGAATGACGATGATAATGAGGAGGAGGAGTAAGAAGTAAAAGAACTGAAGAAGCTAAATGATCATCATCATCATGAGGAGGAGGAGGAATGAGGAGGGCGAGGAGGAAAGGAGCGGAGGAGAGTAAGCAGTAGATGGGAGAGGAGAAAGAGGAAGAAAAAGAAGAGAAGGAAGAAGAGGAGAAGAAGGGGCTCACGTCACGATGGTTTACGAAAAGAAGAGTCGAAGAGGTGAAGTGAATAGATAGGAGATAAGATAGAGGAGAAAGAAGAGAGAAGAGAGAAGAGAGAAGAGAGGAGAGAGGAGAGATAGGCTTGAAAGTAGAGCGAGATTTACCATAACAAGAAATCAGTCTTACGAACTTCTTTAGCTTACGAGTAAAATAAACATATTCTCATCGTCTTACAAATATTCAGGTGACATAAAACAACGCTCAAAAAAAAAAAAAAAAAAGAGAGTTGAGCATTGACGCGTTTGGTTTTCTGTACTTCGCTGCCGCAGAAAATTTCGTGAAGAGGGTTTCCAAAAATCTCAGTGCAAATCTAAGGACCATAAAGTCTTGGCGAGCGTCAAGCCAGCACGAGGGGATACCAGACGCGAGACTGGATTTGGGGTTTGAGGTGGGGTGGGAGGAATTAGGCCCTGTTCACACTAGCAGTTTGAACCACGGCGGTTCAATTACAGTGTAAGTCAACGGAGGCGTTCACACACAACCGCGGGGTTTTTCATCGACTATGCGGTAACGTCGCGGTTTCAAGGCGGCTGAAACCTTCAAATATAAGTAAAGGAGGTAAATGATAATAATAAATGCCCTTTACATGAGAGGAAGAAGAGGAAGATGAGGAGGAGGAGAAGGAATAGGAGGAGGAGGAGGAGAAGGAATAGGAGGAGGAGGAGGACGATGAGGAGGAGGAGGAGGCGGAGGAGGAGGAGGAGGAAGACGATGAGGAGATACATAACAATGAGACGTGCGTGAGACAGGACACGAAAAAGAGAAAGATAGAAAAACAGAGTGAGACACAGATAAAAAAGAGAGAGAGTGTTCAAATACAGAGAGAAATCAGCTATTCAGAAGCAATGCATATGAGATACAATGCGACTGGATTATACAGTGGAGAGATAGGCATAAGTAGAGAAACAAGAGCTTAACAGGGGAGAGGCGAAGAAGGTTAACCTCTGGTGCCCAAACCTGGACGTAAAGTCGAGGAATTAAGTCAAAGAATAGCGCAAAAGAGAGAGAAAGAGAGAGAGAGAGAGAGAGAGAGAGAGAGAGAGAGAGAGAGAGAGAGAGAGAGAGAGAGAGAGAGAGAGAGAGAGAGAGAGAGAGAGAGAGAGAGAGAGAGAGAGAGAGGAAGAGGGAAAAGAAAGAGTAGAGGAAGAGGCAAAGATGACTTAGGAGAGGAGATGGAGGAGGAAGAGGAGCAGGAGGCTAAGTGGAAGAAAAAGTAAGAGGAAATGTAGATAGAGTAGGAAGAGGAGGGGGGAGAGAAAGGTTAACCGAGATCGAAAGAGAAAAAGAGGAGAAAGAGAGGAAAAGAGAGGAAAAGAGAGGAAGAGAAATATGAAGAGAAAAAGAAAGAAAAAGAAACAAAGTGAAAGAGGAGAGAGAAGAGATGGAGGAAGAGGTGAAACAGAGAGGGAAATGGAAAGAGAAAAAGGAGAGAGAAATAGAAAGAAAGAAGAAATAGAAAGGAAATAGAAAGAAAGAGAAATAGAAAGAGAAAAGAATGAGCAAGGGAGAGAGAGAGACTGAAAGAGGAAGAGAAAAACGAAAGACGATGAGAAAGAGGAAGAGAAAAAGACAAAAAGAAGAGGAAACAGAGAAAGGAAGAAAAGAGAGAAAATGAGTAAAATGAGACAGAAGAGCAACAGACAGAGCAGACCACGAATCGTGTGTATGTGTGTGTGTGTGTGTATGTGTGTGCATGTATATGCGTGTGGTGTGTGTGTGTGTGTGTGTGTGTGTGTGTGTGTGTGTGTGTGTGTGTGTGTGTGCGTGTGTGTGTGTGTGTGTGTATGCGTGTACGTGTGTAAGTCGTATGAGTAGTCACACAGGCGCTACGAGGCGGCAACATCAATTAGTCTCCCAAGTTTCGTTTACGAATCTTCTTCGTCAAAGAACTCTCCTTGATGAAGACATCCTCTCTTTTTTTTTCTTAAGCAGACCTCAACAAAATACGACAGCTCTACCTGCTGTGAGCAAGACCAGCTTTGAGGCAAACAGACTGCATCTGGCGGTTCAAGAAAGTCAAACAAACAAACAAACAAACTACCCAGTCCTGTCTGACAGCCTACCGGGCGCCTCACTCTTCAGGCGACGTACGCGGGCATTCAGGTAAGGCAGCCGGAGAAGCAACGACAAAGCCGGTCAGGGAGTCGGTCAGCTGACAAGGGAGACAGCCGGCCCAGTTTAGTAGTCATCCATCAGTCTTCCGGCAAGATGGCGGCTATGTTGCCGGCTCCTTAGATTGCCGGCTGCCCTAGGAAGTC
>NC_134817.1:36157099-36162099 GCF_046742065.1 Oratosquilla oratoria | reverse complement strand
ACCACGAAAACGAATGAAGTCGCCTTGCAGAATCAAAATACAACGCCCTTGCCACCGACGGATGCCACGGTGAATAAAATCACCTGGCGACAGACAAATTACAGGAAACGTACCATCAGGTACGGAAGGTATTCACCGAGGTAGATCACCTTCGCCATGACGATGAATAAAATCATCTGGCGACATACAAAATTACAGGAAAAGTAACATCAGGTACGGAAGATATTCACTAAGGTAGTAGACCACCTTTGCTATGAAGATGAATAAAATCGTCTGGCGACAGTCCCAGGAGCCACCCGGCACAGACAGGGTTCCTCATAGGATTAGGGTGCCACAAAACACCCTAAGGAGAGTGCCAGACCGTGCCACAGGGGTGACCAAAACACCCTAAGGAAGAGGTTGCACAAGGTGCCGTTTGCATGCAACACCTGAGAATACCTTGGTAGCAACATGTTGCTTCTGTGTGGCACATCCACTTCAAGTGTTGATCCCCCAACCCCCAACTCCCACAAACCCCTCCAACCCCCCACCCCACCACTCCCACAGCAAGTGTGGCGCCGTAGCCCCGAGCCAAGGCCCGGCAGATCCTCTCCGCTTCAAAACCGCGGCAGATCCGCAGTGTTCTTCTCCATCTCACCGCAGGTCATATTCTTCTCATCATGGTAGGTGGTCCCTCTGCATCCTCATCATCATAATCACCATCAAATGATATTATGTCTATCAAAATTATTTTTTAAGTTATTTCATTATCATTTTTATTTTTATCATTATTTTTCAGTAATTATTATTAACATTATTATTATCATTATTGTTATTATTATCATTGCTATTCTTATCATCATTATTATCATTATCATATAATCATTATTATTACTAATATTATTATTATTATTACTATTATTATTATTGTTATTATCATATCAGAAATTATAATTATCTTTATTATTGCTATACATCACATGACCCGATTTGTTGATTAAAATCCTACGAACCCCACTTCCGTAAAAAAATCACATTTTCCAGCACACATGCAACGTTTCCCCAACATAACAAAACTATATTCCATTTACCACTATCCTCTTGTACATTTTTTCTACTGTCCTATTTATCCCTAAAAAATATTTTTTTTTTAACTATTTCACTAAATATGATGCTTTAATAGCTTTGACTCCACTATCCTCATTCGGAAGAACTGTACCTACTCGCTGGCTCATCAAACATTTAGCGAGCCACTAAGCACTCTTTACTTCGTCCTACCTGTTCTGATCCAGCACATACGCGCGCGCGCGCGCACACACACACACACACACACACACACACACACACACACGTGTATGTACAGTATATATATATATATATATTATATACATATATATATAAATATATATATATATATATATATATATATATATACATACACATACATATGTAAACGTGTGTGTGTCTGAGTGTCATTCGAGTTCTTCTTTCCAGTTGGATCACTACCACTATCCTTTTGGTGATTGGCCAAGGCTCCTTCTGGAGCGAAAAGTGGCCCAGGTTCCTCTTTCTCGTGGCCTAATTCCTACCACTGGCCATCGGGAGCTTCCTCCTAGTCCCAGCCAAAGACCCTGGGAGAAGACCCTTGCAGAGTCGGCTGAACGAAGAAAAGTCTTCGGGAAGACGGCTTCCTCAGTGTCTGCGAAGTCCTGACCGAATTCTACAGGAAGCGGGACTGTGCCAGGTGCCGCGTCAGTGCGCGGCACTTACAGCCCCAGTTACGTGCTCGGAGAGTCCGTGGGTGGTCGCAACTACCCACCCTTCAATGGTATGTTGCTCTTCAACTCGGCCTTCCATGGCCTCGCTGTAGGTGCCACCGTGGTACACCTGACCATGGAAGGCGTCGCCCTTCCAGGAGCCTGGGGCCATGTGTTCCTCCTCCTCCTTCTCTCCGTAGTTCCAGGGCTTTTCATGCAAGAGAAAGGTACTCACAGCATTAACAAAGGTGATGCAGGCATGGTCATCATATTAAGACAGCAGGGCAGGACTCGAAGTAATGAATTTGAATAGGACAATTCTAAGTTTATGGAAGAAATAGGCAAGAACTGGTTTACCGACAGAGTGGTTAACGAATAGAACAGACTAACCATCTAGTGAGCACTGAAACTATTGGTTGTTTTAAAAGAAGATTAGATAGCTTTAAGAATAGGGATGGCAGGTGGTAAAGGACATGGAACCGCCTAGTGTAGACCTTATGGTGTCTTGTAGTTTTCTCCATTCTTATGTTCTTATGTTTAATCTTTCCTCCAGAATTCGAAAGAGGATCTTGAGGCAACGCGCCATGACGAAGAGGCAGAAATATGGAGTTCCTGGCCAGAAGGAGAGCTCGAAATTGTCTCAGAGGAGTACAAAGACTGATGGAGTGTCACCCATCATGGTGCCAGGTTAGAGTTCCAGGGTAGAGTGCCAGACCAGGGTGCCAATGATGAGGAAAGTCGATGGCCCCGAGGAAGCTTGTCCAAGAACTTCATCGACCTAAGATTTTCTTTTTCTTTTTCCAGTGCTTGGAGGAGTTATTTCAGAAACCCAAAACAACATATTCGTAGACTTCACGAAATATGAGAGATAATTATCAGATTAAATGAGAAAACAAAATTATCTATAAGAAAAAATATTCTTGGTGTTTTGAGAAGACCTGCAGAAAAAAAAATCAAAATTCAGCCAAAATATTTTGAAGTGAACTCAACG
The DNA here is from genome assembly GCF_046742065.1 of Oratosquilla oratoria. Lineage (NCBI taxonomy): Eukaryota > Metazoa > Arthropoda > Malacostraca > Stomatopoda > Squillidae > Oratosquilla > Oratosquilla oratoria. The sequence goes on along the minus strand of NC_134817.1, from coordinate 36,159,372 downwards.
TGAAGGCCAAATTCAAGTTACAGGTAATTAGAAAATTTCCATTTTTCTTCACTTTTTGAGTTCAGCTCCGAATAGAAAAATAAACGATAAAAAGATAACCACTCTAGAAAATTAAACAAGATCAACTAAAATGAATATGAGAGGGAATAAAAAATATATATATTAAATTAAATATATACCAAAAAAGATGGAGAGGGGAATCCTTAAAAGCTTTTCTCACGAAACCTCATTTCATCTTCAATGTGGCGTCCCTCAACTGAATAAAAACATCGTGTGTGTGTGTGTGTGTGTGTGTGTGTGTGTGTGTGTGTGTGTCCATACACACACACACACGCGCGTGCGCGCGCAGACACACGTCCAGATATTTCTGCATATATTTTCGAAATCTTTTCTAACAGCTGAAGGAAGAAAATTGTTTTCTCGTCAGAAGAATAGAAAGACCAAATAACAAAATAGGCAACGTAGTCACCACTGCAGACTTAAGTAGAACTTGTATTGTATTCAAAATAGCCTTACACACAAACATATATATGTATATATATATATATATATTATATATATATATATATACTTATATATGTATATACATATATATATATACATATATATATGTACAGTATATATACTTATATATATGTATATACATATATATATTTATATATATATATATATATATATATATAATTGTGTGTGCGCATGCGTTTATATGTTATGAAACAAATCACTCAAATCGGCTTGTCTGAGTGTGTGTATTCACCTTGGTCTTTGAATCACGTGCTGGACTCGTGATCGACAGCTATTTCCCTCCCGTAAGAGAGCTCAGAGCTCGTATGACGATCTATGCGTAATGCTGTGACCTTACACGCACACACACACCCAACTCCCCGCCCACGAGAGTTGGAATAACGACTCGAAGCGCAGCGATACTGAAATTATTTCAGCCGTGGGCATGATTCGAACCCGGACCGCTGTAGTGACAGTCGGGGACTCTACCAACCGCGCCACCGAGTGTGTGTGTGTGCGCGTGCGCCTGTGCGTGTGAGCATACACGTCCTGCCCCCTTCTCTTGGTGCTGAGGTCACCAGATGACCCCAATACCTGACCCAGCTTGACCTGTCATCCCTGACAACTCGAGCCGTAAATCAAGCTTGGAACACAATCACCCCGCCACTCTCGTCTCCCTCCTCTTCCTCCTCCTCTTCCTCCAGACGGGTTCTGGGTTCACAAGTTCAAGGGAGTTCAAGAGGGCTTGTTTACTGGCCTTCTCGTCGTGGCATGTCCTTCGACTGAATAAAATCGCCTGGCGGCAGCTAGAATAAAGCCAGTCTTTATAACTTGTAGTGGAGTCATTCAAGTCAATATGCAGAGCATCTCCGCGTGAATAAGATAGCCTGGCATCATTAAAGAATATTTTCCGATTAGCAATTAGAGGACCAATGGAATACACTTGGTTGTGAAAAGGTTAGACAACTTTATGGATGGGGAAGACAGGTGGTAATGAACATGGAACTGCTATGTGTAGGTCTTATGGTCTCTTGCAGAGATAAGGTCTGCCGCTAGACGGGAGTAGACCAGGGGCACACCTCAGCTGATAAAAATCGCCTAACATCAGTGATATGGCTACAAATGCACACCCCCATTTTCTCCCTCTCCCCCTCCCCCCCTCTCTCCCTTCCTCCCCCCCCCCGTCTGTCCCCCCCTCCTACTCCAGCCTGTCTACCTATGTCTGTCTGAGTCTCTCTTCCTTCCTTTTTCTAGCTCTCTCTTAGTCTCTCCCTCTCTCTAGCTCTTTCTTTCACTCTCTCCCTTTACCTACCTCTCTCTTTGCTTCTCTCTCTCCCTCTCTCTTTGTCTCTGTGTACCTGTCTTTCTGCCTGTCTCTCTCTCTCCCTCTCTCTTTCCCTTTCTCTCTGCTTCTCGCTCTCTCTTCGTCTCTCTCTCTATCTCTTCCGCACACGTGTACCATAAAACTGGTGCTTGCAGATAAATTCCCTCCACACCCTGACACGAAACAGCTTAACTTGATTTGTTGTTAACTTAGTGTTGGAACAGAATTGTCACAAACTACGCTACGGTCGACTGACACGCTTCACCCGACGACTCCAAAACCACCACTAAAGACTTTATTCTGGTTAACGACAGTCTATTTCATTCACCTAAAGAGCTCCCCCGTACACGATTTAGGAATGAGACTAATTTTAGTTAACCTCTCAAATCCCCTCAATACCTCCTTCATATATTTTATTCTGGTTAACGTTAGACCATTTTCTCGT
>NC_134817.1:36142099-36152099 GCF_046742065.1 Oratosquilla oratoria | reverse complement strand
AGAGAAATAGAGAAGGTGAGAGAGAGGGTGGGAGAGTGGGAGATAGAGTGGGAGAGTGAGAGAGAGGCTGAGAGAAACGAAAGCAGAGAGAGGATGGGAGAGGGGATAGGAGAGAGACGGAGAGAGAATGAACCTAAAAAGTATAAAAAAGAAAAAAAAATGGAGCACTTGGAATGGTTAAGGCAAACGGATGAACTGAATAATAAATAAGGATTTGAAGAAAATAGAAACTCCGAAAAGAAAGAAAAGAAATAAGAAAAAAGGAAGAAAAAAAAAGGTTATAAACTGAGTGAAAGAGAAGCGAAAGAAGACGGTCATTATCTCAGTTGATGAGAGAATGAAAGGAGGTCTTGAGAAAACAGAAGAGAGAAAAAGGCGAAGTGCTAACGCCAGGAGACGCTCAGCGCCGGCGTCCAAAGAGATAAAATTAAGAAAATACCAGAGAAGTATTGCATTAACAGAAAGAAAAGAGAGAAAAAGAGAAAGAGAATAGTTATAGAGGTATAAATTAGAAATAAACAAAATGAAAAGGCAGCCATTAGGATGGAAGAGGAAGAAATGGAGGAAGACGAGGAGGAGGAGGAGGAGGAGGAACTGGAGGAGGAAACGGAGAAGGAAAAAGAGGAACTGGAGGAGGAAGAAGAGGAGGAAGAGGTGAGGAAAGAGCTGGAGGACCAGGAGGAGAACGAGGAGGAGGAAGAAGAGAAGAAAGAGGACGTAGAGGAGAAACATGTAGAGGTGGAGGAAGAGGTAATGGAACAGCTGAAGGCAGAGGAAGAGAACGGGGAGGAAGAGGAGGAAGAAAAGAAGGAAGAGGAAGGAGAAAAATGTTGCGCAGAAAAACTAGAGATGGAAAAAGAAAGATACAAAGGTTTAAATGAGGAGGAGGAGGAGGAGGAGGAAGAGGAGGAGGAGAAGAAGGAAGAGGAGGAGGAAGAGGAGGAAGAGAAAGAGGAGGATACGAAAGAGAAGGAAGAGGAGGAGAAGGAAGAAGAGGAGAAGGAAGAGGAGGAAGAGGAGGAGAAGGAAGAGGAGGAAGAGGAGGAGGAAGAGAAAGAGGAGGAGGAGGAAGAGAAAGAGGAGGATAAGGAAGAGAAGAAAGGGGAGGAGAAAGAAAAGGAGGAAGAGGAGGAGGAAGAGGAGGAGGAAGAGAAAGAGGAGGATAAGGAAGAGAAGAAGGAGGAGGAGGAAGAGGAGGGAAGAGTGAAATGGGAGAAGAGGCAGCAAATACGAACCAATCGAAAAGGAATTATGGAGGAAGCAAAGAACGGATAACGAAGAGGAGGGGAGAGAGATGAGATGAAATTGAAGATAGTGGAGGAGGAGGAGGAAGAGGAGGTGCAGGAGGAGGAAGAGAAGGAGGGAGAGGATGTGGAAGAGGAGGACGAGAAAGACGAGAAGGGATAAAAAAAAGGAGGAGGAGAACGAGGAGGAGGAGGAGGAGGAAGAGGAGGGCGTGGAAGAGGAAAAGAAAAAGGAAGAAGGGATTACAGAAGTGGAGAAGAACGAGAAGGGAATGAAATATAAGAGATGGCGAAAGATGAGAAAAAGAAAAAGAGAGAAGAAGAACGGTATAAATGCGACGAAGAAAATTTAAGGAAAAAACAGTCGAGGCAGAGAGAAAATGAATCAGAAGAAAAGAAGAAGGAGAAAGAGAAGTAGAAGAAGGAGGAGGAGGAGGAGGAGGAGGCATGAAAAGGATGATGATGATGATGATGATGAAGAGGAGGAGGAGGAGGAGGAGGAGGAAGAGGAGGGGTAGGGGGAGGGTAGGGGGAGGAAAGGAGGAGGAGGAAGAGGAGGAGGAGGGGTAGGGGGAGGAAAGGAGGCGCAGTAGCAGCAATAAAAGGAGGAGGAGGCAGTGAAGGCGGAGGAGGAGGCGAAGAAGAAGGAGGCGGAAGCGGAGGCGGCGGCTAAAGAGGAGGAGGAGGAGGAGGTTGAGGATGTGGAGGACGGATGGTAAGGAAGAGCAGAAGAAAAATGTGTGAAAGAGAAAGAAAAAAAATAGGTAAAAGACGGACTGAGAGTTCGAAAAGAAAACGAAGGAGAGAGAGAGAGAGAGAGAGAGAGAGAGAGAGAGAGAGAGAGAGAGAGAGAGAGAGAGAGAGAGAGAGAGAGAGAGAGAGAGAATGAAGTAAAAGACACAGAAAACCAACAGGAAGATGGGGAGTACAAGAATAAGACAGAAGACGAGAAAGCAAACCATGATAAAGAGAAAGAAGGCGAACACGGAATAAAGAAATGGATAACGATAAGAAGAAATGGCGATGAGAGTAGGACTGAATAGTTTTGCTGAGTACAGCGCTGGCGCTGATGAACTCCGAAGACTGAATTCAGTGATGAAAGGAGATGGCATCGAAGAACTCATCTTGTCTGGCGACAGCGATGGTGACCCCACGGCTACCCAAGCCGGAGATAATAAATAAGATGACGATGATGACAACGAAGATGGCGATGATGACGACAACTAAGATGGCGATCATGACGACAACGATGAAGACAGTGACGACTCGGAAGAAGAAGAAGAGAAGAAACAGAAACAGAAGATGAAGCAGAAGAAGAAAAAGAAGTATATGAAGAAACATAAAAAGTAAAAACAAAGAAGAAGAAGAAGAAGAAGAAGAAGAAGAAGAAGAAGAAGAAGAAGAAGAAGAAGAAGAAGAAGAAGAAGAAGAAGAAGAAGAAGAAGAAGAAGAAGAAGAAGAAGAAGAAGAAGAAGAAGAAGAAGAAGAAGAAGAAGAAGAAAGAAGAAGAAGAAGAAGAAGAAGAAGAAGAAGAAGAAGAAGAAGAAGAAGAAGAAGAACGAGAAGAAGAAGAAGAAGAAGAAGAAGAAGAAGAAGAAGAAGAAGAAGAAGAAGAAGAAGAAGAAGAAGAAGAAGAAGAAGAAGAAGAAGAAGAAGAAGAAGAAGAAGAAGAAGAAGAAGAAGAAGAAGAAGAAGAAGAAGAAGAAAACGAAGGAGCGGTTGCCATCTGAGCAGAGAGCGTGGAGCAGAGAGCGAGATAGAGAGAGAGAAGCAAGGCGGGCAAACTCGCTTAACAACATGGAATTATCTCTATTAACTTGCTCTCTGCCTTCCCGACTCCTTAGTCAGTCTTCCTCTACACCAACTACTCTTCCTCCTCCACCCCTTCCTCCTCCTCCTCCTCCTCCCCCTCTTCTTGCTCCTCTTTCACCATCACCATCGTTGTCAGCACCATATCCACTATCACACCCGCAACTACTACCACTATCACCATCATCCCTTTCTCTCCCTCCTCCTCCTCCTCTCCTCCCTTCCCTTCCTCCTCCTCCTCTCCCTCCCCCTCCCCTCTACTCTTCCCTTTCCACCACCACACCCATCACCAACACGACCACAAAAACGCAATGTCCTATTCAATACGGTAACCCACATCAACGCTTTTATTTTGTCTAAAACCATCCGATTTTATTCAGCTTTGGGACCGGACTCTGACCTCATCGGGGGTCTCGACCGGTGAGGAGCCTCTTCAGCCAAGAATCCGCCCTCCTCAGGTGGATAAAATCGCATGTCGAAAACCAGAAGAGAATCCGTAATGTGCGTCACCATATTATTAGAATGAATCTTACCCCCTTTTAGACCACAGGATCCTGAATCAATCTGAATAAAATCGCCTGGCGTCAGCCACAGCAAAATATGTAAATTACGTCAATATAAGGACAAAGATAACCCCTTCCGTACCGTATGATCCTTTTCATCATCATTAATCTGGCGCCAGACGATTTTATTCAATTGGAAATTCAACCTAATCTCTATGAACTCCTTGCGTATATATAAAAAAAAAAAAAAAAAAAAAAAAACGCGGTTGTGAATGAACGCCTCTATTGACTTGTGCTGTAACTGAACATAAGCGGTTTAAACCGCTAGTATGAACAGGGCCTTATTGTCCTCTGGCGTCAGCTGTCGCCAGACGATTTCATTCCTCTCCGTGGTACCCCGTTTCCGTCGCCCTCTTGGTCTCCATTTCCAAGTTCCCCTATTTTCGAGATTGTTCTTCATTTTCTCATTCCACGACGTTATCACTCTTATTTCATTATCCCTCTTTATTTCCTTCTTGCCTCTGTTTCCCGTATTCTATCACGTTTTCATTTCCTTCTCCGTTTCTTCGTTTCTTGAGCTTTTTCGTTTTCTATTCTTCCAAATGTTTAATCCATCATCTATTGTCTGTTCATTTGTTTGTTATCACCAGCCCAGGTAAAGACCAAATGGACTCAGTGGGATTGTTTCTTTGGTGTCATTGGGATTCCTCCCCCCCCTTTTTTATTAGACGTTTTTTATTCGATTTGATGTAAATTATCTAATTCAATCGACGTAAACCTTTGTAATTGTCTTAATCATTATGTGGTCAGGTGATTTAATTACGATAAGGACTTGAGGAAACCATCCACAGCGAAAGAGCTAATATTCAAACTATCTAGATTAATCCTTTTTACGGTGTTAGTACATCAGTTGGCGGATGCAGGGATGACCCGTCATCCATGAGGAGCTGAGGTGGGGTGAGGGGTGGGGGGGTTGAGGGGTGGGAGTGAAGTGGGTGGGGAATAGGTCTGTGCCTTTGACTTGGCTACCTCCCAAATGGGGGGGAAAAGCTCTTGGTATATAAATAGTATATCTCTAAATGTCGCCAGGTGATTTCATTCAATCGATGTTAGGGAGGAGAGTACCTGGTAATTCTAGCTTCATTTTCCTATATTCTCTTTTTCCCTCTATTCCTTATCATTTTTCTTTATTATTTTTCTTTCTTTTTTATTGTTATTCCATTTCCAGCATCATCGCTTTTCACAGGGACTCTGAATTCTTCCTCATCCTCTCTTTCGTTTTTTTCCTTCTCAATATCAAAACATTTCCATATTCCCTAACGCCGCTTCCTTCTCCGTAATCTTTTATTAGCATTTCTTCTCCACACTTTTCCCCCTTTCCCCCCCCCCTCTTCCCCCCTTCCTGCCCCCTTTGTGACTCTCACACTCTTGGGGACATCCCAACCCTTCTCGCCTTTTCTCTCCCCCTTCCCTGCTTTATTGGATTTTGCCTTATCCACATATTCATTCCCCGCCCCGCGAGGCTCGTCTGCTCTTGATTTCCTTTCTTCCGTTTCCATCTCTCCTTGTTCCAGTCGCTATGCATTCCAGCCTACAGAGGGGACCCCGCTCACTGGAACAGTGGTTCAGTATGGGGGCCCAGGACTCGGCCCTCCCTGGGAGCCATGGGATTTCGCCAAAGGGATCCCAAACAAAAAACTAGTGGTAGTTAGTGGATGGTTAGTGATTAGTTCAGTACTGATGCAGTTTCGTTTTCAAGACGCGAAGACGTGTAATTCGTTAGTGCGAGAACACCCGAGAGCTACAAGGAGTTTCAAGACACTTTCTTCAATAAAAGGATTCTTTAAAGGATCAAAAAGGATTCTTTATGTTGAATACATTCATTCGGCGTTAGTTTAAAAAAAAAATCGTATTCTTAGAGGATTCTATGCACAAGAAGGACACTTTCAGTTCCATCTAAATTTGTGGCGATTTTTTTTTCTTCCAAAATCGTTTCATTCTTTTCTATTTTCGCGTTACGTACATTTCCCCCAGCCATCTTTTTCCACTTCCTCTTCGTTTGCGTTCTAATGAGTTTCTCCCTCTCCCTCTTCCTCATGCAATTTTTACCTCTTTTCCCATTTCCTCCCCCTTCCTCTCTCTCTCTCCCCCTCCCATTATCTCTTCACATCTTCCTCCTCTCATTTCAGAATCTCCCTTATTCTTTCCCATACAGCAATATCTTAAAAAAAAAAAAAAAAAAAAAAAGGGGGCCTAACTTCCTGTCATGTTGACAAAAGAAGTACCTTATCTTTATTCCAACAAGTCTTAATCTCCTTATCATGGACAGCTTCCGAAGGTCCTTTCTTATCACCAGAATCCTTTTCGTCTTCAATTCTTTTCGACCTCATTTCTTTCTTGACAAACTAGTGCCACCCTTATCTTCTACACGAAATCCGTCTTCGTTCAGGAAATATATATATATATATATATATATATATATATATATATATATATATATATATATATATATATATTATGCTAAACACCACAGTGAAAGGAAATTGATGTTTTGAATCCGAGCGCTTCAGTGATATAATCACATCCCTTGTAATCCTTAAAGATGTAATTTCAATTCCCTTTCACTTTGGTGTTTAGCATAATTTATGTATTCAAGTGTGCTTTGTGAAACTTGTGCAAGCATATCATATATATATATATATATATATATATATATATATATATATATATATATATATATATATTCACGCATATATTATTATAATAGTAGTAGTAGTAGTAGTAGTAGTAGTAGTAGTAGTAGTACTAGTAGCAGTAGCAGTAGCAGTAGCAGTAGCAGTAGCAGTAGCAGCAGCAGCAGCAGTAGCAATAATAATCTTCATTCAAAAGCAGGTAACCTCTTCGGGCCTATGCTCCGTAATCCTGTATGAAAAGGTTATAATAGCCCAAGGGGCGGGGGTTAATTTGCTGACAATCTACCTATTCATCTGCCACAAGCAGCGCTTAGTTTAATCAACTCAGTATTCTGGCACCAAACAAACTGTTTCATGCACGAATGATCACAAGCATACAAATAACATGGGCTTCAGGCTTCAGGAATAAAGGGAGGCTTGCTGAACCCATCTCCTGCGTTCTCCTGCTGAGTATTTATTCTTCTTGTCGTCGCCTCCCGTCTTCAACAAAGACTGCCACTACACAAACACAATTCCATCAGCTCTTTCGATCATATGCAGACCATATAAGAAAAGAAGGAGAAAGAGAAGGAGAGGAGAAGGAAAGGAAGAGGAGGAGGAGGAGAAGAAGGAGAAAGAGGAGTAAAAGAAGGAGAAAGAGATGGAGGTGGAGATGGAGGTGGAGGAAGGAGGATAGGATAAGGAGAAAGAGAAGGAGAGGAGAAAGAGGAGAAGAGAAGGAATAGGAAGAGGAGGAGGAAGAGAGAAGAAAAAGATGAGGAGGAAGAGAGGAAAAAAGATGAGGAGGAAGAGAGGAGGAAGAGAGGAGAAAGAGAAAGAGAAAGAGGAAAGGAAAAGGAGGAGAAAGAGGAGGAGGAGGAGAGAAGGAATAGATGGAGAAAGAGGAGAGAAGGAAGAGGAGGAGAAATAGGAAGAAAAAAGAGGGGAAGGAAAGGAAGAGGAGAGAAGGAATAGGAGGAAGAGGAGAAGGAGAGGAGGAGGAGAAAAGGAATAGGATGAGGAGGAGGAGGAAGAAGAGAAGAGGAGAAGGAGGAAGAGGAGGAGGAAGAAGAGAAGAGGAGAAGGAGGAAGAGGAGGAAGAAGAGAAGAGGAGGAGGAGGAAGAAGAGAAGAGAAGGAGAGGAGAAGGAAGAGGAGGAAGAGGAGGGGGGAGAGGAGGAGGAAGAGGAGGGGGGAGAGGAGGAGGAAGAACAGATGAAGAGAAGAAAACTATACTCTACCTGCCGCCCAACAATTTCATTCACCCGAAAAAAAAATTGAAGACCTCTCCCCCCCCCCCCGTCCCTCCCCCTTCCAGCGACGAGGTAACTAACCTTCTGGAAGGTTCCATGACGAAGAAGAGCCACACGCCGTTACGCATGAAATATTTTATGAAGGCTTTCGACAAGGCGCCTCTCAACGAAGCAGCGAAAATTCATTTGCTTAGGAATGACTCTTAAGGTGTATTGCAAACTAGAAGGACGGCCAGGAGATGGGCGCTAGTTCTAGTTAGTATGGATAAGAATCTAGACATGTAACCGCTACGAGATTCGATCAATATGCATCAGTGTTTGATCTGAAGTTTATACATTACATGCAACATCCGTATACATACATAATATACATACATATATACTTACGCATGTACATACATATATACATATATACACATCTACACACTTGTATATACATACATATATACATACAAATGTACATACACACACACACACACATATATATATATCATATATATATATATACATACATACGCATATACACATACATATGTACATACACATATATATACATACGCATGTATACATGCACATATACATACACACACATATATATATATATAATGTACATACATACGCATATACATACATACATACATACATAAAATGCCTACATACATATATAGATACATACTCTCGTACATACATACATAGATATCCATACAAACATACATACAAAAACCCCAAAACATTATTTTCGTTACCGAAGAGAATACCACGATAATCAAATAAAAATCGTTTGACGGCAAGGCAGAGTCATAGATAAAAATGAAATTATCACATAATTAAGAAATGTCATAGCAAATATAAAATAAAATAAGACAAAATAAAGAAAATAAAAAAAGGAGGGTGGGGGGTTGAACCTAATAGCAACGGACACATTATGCGCGCCATGACCCGAATTCACACAACTTTTACGACCTCGAAATTTCCTGCCAAGTGTTCGAGTCTCACAAACCTTCAAATATCTCTTCTGTACACCCCTACACGAGGCGTACTCTCCACCATAAAACTGGGTTCCCATAATTATCTGTCATACGAGTATTTCGTATTTCATTGTACAGTGTTAGTGGGAGTTAAGTTAGTGTCACTTTTGCAGTGATCTAACGTAAAGAAATGTGAACGAAACTTTGTGACAAATCGTAAGGTTGTTGTGGCCTCTCCCATACCTTTTGGTACAGTCACGAGCAAAAGTTTTGACCCACCAAGAGTTTTTAATGATACAAAATTATTTGTCTGATCTTTTTTTTGTGTATTCAAAAAATAGCCTAAATGTAAACCAAATCCTACTTAGGAAAACATCACGTATTCGAAAAAAAATTGTGAAAAATGTGGCGTGGATCAAAACTTTTGCTCCTACTGTTCGTTTCTCTAACCTTCGTCTGCTGTCAGTGTCATTCAGTTCTGTGGAACCCCTTCGGTATGGACTCTAAATATACGTTTAGCTCGGTGCGATTATTTGACTACTACTCTTACCACAACCAATGGCGGGTGACGCGCGTCCTACTACCTGGCATCCTATTTGGGTAAGCGCGTTGGTTGTAGGTTAGGTTAAAATAATCATCCTCAGACTTTGCAGCTCGAAGCAAAACTATTCCATTTAAAAACAAAGAATGAGTGCTCTAGACAATCGTTTGACGATCATCGTTGAGTTATGAACGATCTTTGTTTAGCGATAATCGCACCGAGCAAAATGTACATTCCAACGCGAAGCAAAACAGTCACATTCAAAAACAATGAGTGTTCTAGACAATCGTTTGACGATCATCGTTGTCATGAACGACCATCGTTGAGCGATAATCGTACCGAGCAAAACGTGCCTTTGCAGCTCGAGGCAAAACAGCCCCATTCAAAAACAAAGAATGAGTGCTCTAGACAATCGTTTGACGATCATCGTTGAACCATGAACGATCATCGTTGAGGGACAACCGCACCAAGCAAAACGTACCCTTAAGTATCGCGTGGTAATCAGATTCTCCTTTCATCTGCCGCCAAGCCACAAATCTATCAGATTTCTAGAAAATTATTCAGGGTATTTTGCGTTTTCTAGATTTAGCAACTTTTCCATTTGAATATTTCCATTTAATACTATATATATATATATATATATATATATATATATATATATGTATATATATACTGTATATATATATATATATATATATAGATATATATATTAGTATTTTTAATGTTTAATATAATTTCCGAGTTTTAGGAATTCTCATTAAAACGAAATATCTACGTGGTGTCTACAAGATCACAAAAACTGAGACAAAATAATTAAATAAAGAATAAGAATATTTGAAAGGTCATTAAAAAAGTGATAAAAAATCATTAAGTTTCTTGGAGTCATAAAAAAGTGTCTTAATTTTACTTGGCATCATTTGCAAGAATTTAGAAGAGAAGAAGAATAAGAGAAAGAAAATAGAAAGAACAAGAAAAATAAAGAAAATAGAAAAGAAAAAGAAAGAAAATAGA
>NC_134817.1:36132099-36134599 GCF_046742065.1 Oratosquilla oratoria | reverse complement strand
AACCATTCATCTATGGTTATGTGATCAACCAACCTCACCCGCTCTCCTAACCAGCACGAAAGAAGCTTCACTTTATTGAATAAAATCGCCTGCCGGCAGCTAGAATAAAAAAAAACTTTACCTCTATCTAGTTTCCACATGTAACATACTCCAGAGTTGTCACATATCCGGATGAAGACTAACTAGACATATTGCCAAAGACACTTTGACTAGACTTCTTCGCCTGCATCACTAGTGTCGTTGGCTATCGCAAAATCTTCCTTATGAATCATTAGACTCCAAAGGTTATGAGTGTATTTGAACCAGGGGGGAGAGGGTGGTCGTAATATCAAGTTCTGGCTTCTGTCGCCAGGTGATTTTATTAAGCTAAATGAACTTGACCATCATCTGGCCGCGTCCGGCGCCGTCGCGTAGTGTGACACCGGCATTACTCAGTTCCGTCTTCAAAGTATGCAAGACTACCTCACGAGTGTAAGCGGTGACATAGCGGCCCGATGACGTGGGTGTGCCATCACGTGCCACACTGCCTCTGGTTGGCACTCATTCTTGCCGTGCCACAGTGCTTCAGCTCTCGCTATCTTACTTGCTGTGTGTCTCTGTTTATGTATCTGTCTGTGTTTGTCTTCCTTCTTGTTGTGTAATTTTTCATCAAGATGCCTTCATCTTCAAATGCATGTCTTTCTCTCTCTCTGTCTCTTTCATATGATGTCACCTTTTTTTCAAAATGCTTCCTTCCATTCTCTCTTCTACCTCCTTTCACCTCTCTCTCTCTCTCTCTCTCTCTCTCTCTCTCTCTCTGTGTGTGTCTCCATGTTTCGTCACACTTTTTTCAAGATGTCTTCCAACTCGACTCCATTTTCGAACCTTGTCAAAGCACGGAACTCTGCCAATGTCGGCAAGCGGCCGTTTGTCAAGTGCAGCAGTTAATCTTGTATAACTCCCGGAAATCTTCAAATGAGTTTTGCAAAAGCTTTCAGCAGCAAATCGAGTGCTTGGCCAAGTTTAATTTCATTCCTGTCTCTTTTTTCACCAGTAAAACAGAAGGCTTCTGACAACAGAACGCTTCTGACAACAGGTTGCCAACTTTTCGATAAGACAAAGGTTTCCAACAAGGTCGCGGGGTCGTCACGCCAGGATACGACTAAATACTTTTCCGCGCTTAGCAAGTAGTCATCAAAGACGTCCTCTTGAAGAATGCCCGCCAGCCTTAATCACACTGGGCTTCCACGGGCTTCACCTTCGTCGACAATTAAGACTTCGTTTGAGTAAAAACGACTTCGGTTATGATATTTCGTTTTTTTCAAATCTCAAAGTACCAAATTATCTTTCCGTCATATATAGCAAAGTTGAATGATGAACTAAGATATGTAAGCCTACGAATGTTATACATAATGTTGAAATGTTCTTAGAGAAGTCTAGATTTCTGTAACCGAAGTCATATTCTAGTTATTCAAATGGAGATTGGAGGTAGGATGTTGGGGGAAAAATTGCCCAGTGCGATAACCCCTTTTCCCCGGACCTCATCCCAGGCCGCGATTCACACCCGTCTTCAGTTTGTTCCCCGTCCATTATCCAACTCGCGGTGCATCTGCTACCACAGTGACAAACTGCTTTCTAGAATAGGAGACGACTCAATTACCTCAGCCTCGCTGGGGGGTTGTCCACTGTACTTCATTAACAGCCTCGAGCCTCTTCACCGGTCTATATAAAACCTGGCAAGTATCCAGTGGAAACGAATCAAACTATACGACTAGGTGCATACGCTTTAGCTTGACCTAAATCAAAACCCAACTACAATATGTTACGGTATGACAACTAGTGAAAAAACGGCTGATCTACGTTAGCAAATACGATAAGCCTGATTTAGCGAAGCAAGTATCCGATGCAAATAAGGCAAAGTATACGACTAGGTGCATAAGTTATAGCTTGACCTAAAAAAAAAATCAACTACAATATGTTATGGTATGATACCTAATGAACATACGACTAATATGCATCAGAAAGTACGATAAGCCTGTTGTAATGATTCAATATACAGTAAATAAAATAAGTAAATAAATAATGAATTAATAAAGAAATAAGAAAACAGACCACAAACCTGAATCTTCTACGTCTGCTCCACGTGTGTCTATGATCTACGTACGTAGCCTGGCTGGGGGATCCTTACCTGCAACAAATCAAATAAAACTCCTAAGTATGGTGGTTTTGTTATATCATTATATATCATCATATTATACCACAGGAGAAGAATGGTCTGTTCGCTTGAACTTGGCGACATTTTCTTGGAAAAACACAAATAAATCTTAAGCCTTCATTCAAAATATTGCAGGAATGCATACATTAATATAGTAAAAGAAAAATAAATTATTAAAAAAGTACATATTATATATATATATATATATATATATATATATATATATATATATATATATATATATATATATATATATGTGTGTGTGTGTGTGTGTGTGTGTGTGTGTGTGTGTGTGTGTGTGTGTGT
>NC_134817.1:36127099-36129599 GCF_046742065.1 Oratosquilla oratoria | reverse complement strand
CAGTAGCCGCGGTTGTGGTGTTAAACACATGCACGAGACAACGAAGACAATGAAGACCTTTATCTGGGTTAACTGCCACTGCCATACGATGGAGGGTTTGTTTCATCTCTCAGTTTTACGTCACGAACTCCCCCCTATCAGGAGGCTAGGACGGCGCCCCTTACAGAGGACTTTGTAGTGTGGAATTTAATGACCCATGCTCTTGGTCCAACTCGCTGGTGGCAGGGTTCGAACCATCATCACTTCAACCTCCGCCACAAGTAGCGACGCTCTAATCCACTAGGCCAAAGAGTTAGAGCGTCAGTTGGTTGAAATCGCTTGGCGTCAGACTTAATAAAGACTAAGGACAGATAATAAGGGTTTAATGAGACGAGATTGGAACAAACCGTTAGTGTATGTCTCGGCGTGGCCTTGGATGTGTCTGGTCTTTTGTGATGACGTCATCAGAGACGTGATGGATGAACTGGTAAAATACAAATTGGATGACTTGCCAACGAACCCCTTGCGGACACCACAACCTGACCCGTGACATGCCATAGAAAAAGATAATAATAATAATAATAATGATTGATGATGATGATGAAAATAATAGTAATAATAATAATAATAATAATAATGATAATAAAATGCATATGTTTCTTCGTACAGTAATTTCAGTAAAATAAAAGTAATGTTGTAAACAAAAATGTATAATGCAACGACAATGAAATATAATGTTACGTAATTATTATCCGTTAAAACCGTTATAACTGTTAACGTCGTTGTAACCGTCGCCTGTTCCCAAGCCGATCGATCGTCACGAGCAAAAGTTGTTGTCGGTGTCTTACGCTACAATTGAGAAAAGAAGTTCTTCACTTTGTTGCCTACATGAGTTAGAATGAAAATGGGTTTTGATTACTATATGATGGACAAAGTGTCATCCATTGATTGTCATGACAACAGAAGTGTACAAAAACTCCGTTTCGAAATACAACACCGGAGTCTATTTTCCTTATCAATTTATAAATTTATTAACTAATTCATAGATCAATTTATTCATCTATTTACTTACGTCTTTGTTACTAGTCACCATGATTGCGCAATATGAAGTGTCAAGCAACTTGTTTCAACAGTAACGGAGGACAAGAATACCACCACGATGTTTCCCTGCTTGCAATGAAATGCAATTGAATATTTTTGCATCCCCTCCCCCTTTTTTCATTCTCTCCCACGTTGAGTCAGAGCAAAACGTAGTTTATGGCTCAGCCACCCTTTTATAAGGTGGATTAAGGCCTGTGTGCTGTATACGTACGAGTGTCTGAGCTCGTTGGCTCTCTCTGGCACTCTCATGTGGCACCGTGAGTCACCCCGGTGCCAAGACAAGGGCCTATTCCCGCCTGTTTAGCTCCTTGAGCGCAACAATGTGGACGAGACAAGACGAGAGACCCTCTCACCGTGGGAGTCCGTTCCTCCGGGTCCTACAGCCAGCTGGTACCGCCGCCCACCCCGAGCTCTCTCGAAAGATTGTTTCTTGTTTCTCTTTTTTTATTTCTTATTTTTCTTTGGAGGGAGGAGGAAGAGAAGGAGGAGGAGAAGGAAGAAGAAGGGGTGGAGAAGGAAAAGAAGGAAGAGGTGATGGAGGGGAAGGAGAAGAAGAAGGAGAATGAGAAGGAGGAAGAGGAGGTGGAGGAGGAAGAGATGGTGGTGAAGGAAAAGAATGAAGAAAAGGAGGGGGGAGGAAGTGAGGAAGAGGTTGAGGAGGAGGAGCAAGAGGAGGTAGAGGAGGAAGAGAACGAAGATGAGAGGAGGAAGAGGAAGAAGACGAGGATAAAGGTAAGTAGGAGGAGGAGGAGGAGGAGGTGGGAGGAAAATTGGAGATGATTAAGAAGGATGAGGAGGAGGAGGAGCAAAAAGAGGAGGAGGTGAAGGATGAGGACGAAGACGAGGGGGAGAAACAGGACGAAGATGAGGATAAGGATAAGGATAAGGAGGAGGAGGAGGAGGAGGATAAGGATAAGGCGGAGAACGAAGACGAGGAGCAGGAAGAATACGAAGACGAGGATAAGGATAAGGAGGAGGAATAGGGGAATATGGATAAGGCGGAGGACGAAGACGAGTCAGATTAATGAATGACTTATAAGCAATTATCCTGAATCAAGGTATAAATGAACAAAGCGACAAATAATGGAGAAATGGAAATTTGTAACATAATGAGCCGAACATTTCGATAAATTAATGTAACGACAATCAATCTCTTTCAGATGCAAACGAGATTCTCGCTTGCCCTCAATTTTCTTACGGAGGGATTGTGCAATCATCCTTGAAGGAGTGAATTGATTCAACTGCCATACAACTGAGGCAGTTTCAATCACACATTTTCTTGATTACTCATAAAAACGCGGGGCTCTGCATCATGGTTGTAATGCAACACATACCTGTCCATTTTACATGTAAAAGATATATATAGAAAAATTAATAGAATAAAAAGCAAGTACATTCAAACAAATAAAAAAGCTAGAAA
>NC_134817.1:36089599-36122099 GCF_046742065.1 Oratosquilla oratoria | reverse complement strand
ATGAAACCTGTTCGGAGGAGCCAGATGGACAATCCCAAGACATCGGGCTCTCCTTCCCAGAGGCTCCCCATTCCCCGCGAAAGGGAAGAACTTCCTACCATACGTCGTTCCCAAAGACTGAGAAGCAGATTGGCGCCGAACCCGGGAGTGACCTCCCCGAGTACCATTTCCGCCAACTTGTGATCTCTCCCAGTGTTTGTGGTCCTGCGTGTGACTTCCCCCAGTTGCAACACGGTGACTTCTCCCCGTGCTTCCCATTTCATTTAAAATATGCTCCCTTTCCCTTTCTTTTCACTTCAACTGAGGATGCAGAAAGATCTGCGAAACGTCTTGATAACTATTTTGTTGTGCTTGTATTTTGTTTTTTTGCTGTATTTCTTGTATTAATTTCTTGTATTGTGTTTATTGTGTACTATACTTTTGTGTCTATTATAACTTTTGTGTTTCCTATGAATTTTGGAAATCTGATTTACTCCCTTTCCCCCTACCAAAAATCTACTTTTCGCAAGCTTGAGAGCTCACGGAAAAAACTAATCAATAATTCTTTTGCTGTCGTTTTTAACAGAATATGTCTCAGAGAGAATCTCCTGCCACGCTTCACCAATATATATATATATATATGTGTGTGTGTGTGTGTGTGTGTGTGTGTGTGTGTGTGTGTGTATGCTTGTATGTGTAATAATAATAAAATAATAATAAAATAATAATAATAACAATAATAATAACAATAATAATGACAATAATAATAATAATAACAATAATAATACCATTTTAATGAGAAATCCTATGCTTTATTACAAAGCAGACAATCATGATTATCTTCTGTCCGGAAAGAATGAAGAAGTTTTTTTTTTTTTGTATATTCTTGAATGCTTTACATTGTACAGAAATGTATAATTTGTATCAGCAGGCCATGCTCCCCTCCCCCTAAATTCTTGTTATAACACCCTTGGGGGTCATGGCCCCCCACGTTGAGGACCACTGTGATACCCCCTTCCGTACCGGGTGACACTTTTCCTTTTACTATACCTGTCGCCACGCGATTTACTCATCTGTTGTACACACTGAAGAACCTTGGCGACACAACACATCCCTGGCGCAGCCCCTGCTTCACCTCAAATCACTAACTCGCGATTTTTATATTTACTGCCTGTCGCCAGGCGACTTTTTTTCATCCTCAACTCTTCGAGGGCTCCAAGACCAACAGAGGATGTGTTCGCTTGCATGTTCCCCCGTGATCGATCACTAAGGCGGTGTGTTGTTACGGGCCAATTCTTTTCTTTTGTTCCGGCAGAGGGCGCGCCTGGCTGACCCCGAGAAGCCCGCGTCCCGGCACCATACGCAAGGAGGTAGTTCAGTTTGGTGAGGTTACGTTAAGTTAAGTTGGACTCTGTTCCACTGTATTAAACCAGTCTTACTGGTGCGCAGTTGGCGTAATCGGAAGCATGCTGGTCTCGCATTCGATTAGTTGTGAGTTCGAATCCCGCACTCCTCTCCGATTCCCAACAGTGACTGTTAATTACCTGCCCCAACAGTCCCCCTAAGTGCGTAACAGGGCAAAGGTGACAGCTTCTGCCACAGCTACGTGACTCCTGGCGTAGGCTCCTCCTCCTCTATATAATCAAACACAGCATGATGACAACGCACGCAGATCGAAACCTCCACAGTAAAATGACAACATATTCGAAATTTGCATTTTGTCAACAGCTGCAAAGGTCCACACAGAAGAAAACACAGTTAAACTAAATACAGTAGGACATAAATCGAATTTATGTCTTCTCCATATTTTGTAATATAGATCTGAAGGTCGAACTATCCATTCACTCTTTTATTTTTTTGACATGTGTTCAGTTTTCCTCTTTTCAGTAAATTCCTAAACGCATTCGTCAGGAAGCTTCCTCAAGGTTGCCTTAACGGGGACACAAACTACCCTCCCCCTGACCCCCTAACCCTCCTACCCCCCCTAACCCCCCTCGTCCATCCTTTTTCCCCAAAACCAACATCTGCATCGAACTTCTCTTTCCTTCGAGTTTGCGTTTCTATTTCTTCACGAAATTTTGAGTTTCAGACCCCTTCCGTACCGGGAGGCACTTTCCCCTTTAGACCCTGTTTACATTAGCAGTATAAACCTCGCAGAAACCGCGGCGGTACCACATAGTCAAGGAAAAACTGCGCGGTTGTGAGTGAACGCCTCCATTGACGTGCACTGTAATTAACCAGCCGCGGTAAAAACCGCGACGGTTGAAACCGTCAGTGTGAGCAGGGACTTATTCGGACTCCTGCCAAACAATTTTAACCTTTTCGGTGGCACCCCATCGGTGATAGAATGGATTAGCATTTCCATTACTATTCAGTACTTTTGTATTTATTCTGACTGCCGTAAGGCGATTTTATTCAGCCAAGAATCACCCCACTCCCCGGACCAAAGTGTGTGTGTGGGGGGGGGGGGGCTTGTCGCTCCTAGAAATCAAATTTATACTTTCTCTGGCTGCCGCCAGGTGATTTTAATCAGCTGAGGGGAACCCAACCCTCTTTGTAAAGCGAAAGGAAAATTTTTTCTCTCTTCTTGTTCTGTTCTTCGTTATTTTAATCGAGCTGTTCTGTTGACCCTACATCCTCCCCTCACAACACACATTCTTTATCGTCGTCCGTGTTTATCTGTCCCCTTTCCTTTTTCTGTGTTGATCCAAGACGAATTTTTGTCTTCGTTGTGTTTGCTCTTCCCGAGGGAGTTTTTGCCACCGATGTCCCCGCCAATATCGCGGCTTCTGGCGAGACTTGATGTTCAATTTACCGCTTCCAGGTTCCATGAATAAATTCCCATTTCCGCCCAAAACTGATCTTTCATTACCTAACATTACTCTCTTTCCTTCATTACCCGTATCTAGTTCTTTCTAGTTTTCGGGAATGTGCTGGTCTCGTATTCGCTTGTTTGTTAGTTCGAATCCCGCACTCCTCTCTGGTTCCCAGCAGAATGTAGCCTGCCCCAATAGTCCCCCAAGCACATGAGAGGACAAATGTGACGGATTTGGCCGCAACTACTCAGCGCCTACTGGCGTAGCCTCTTCTTTTTAAGGGTCATTTACATGGTCAAACGGTTTGTCCAACTCGGTTGTCCAACGTTTTTGCCATGAGGTTTGAAGAGTTGTTAGACGGTCAAACCAAACGTACACCCAACCTCATTGTGACTTGTGCAGTTGTTAAGAAAGATGCCTCTCGATACTGGTTTAGCGGTAACGCCGAAGAAGAAGAAAAGAAGACCGAAATGGACAAAAGATTGGTTGTTGAAAGGAGTCCAAAAATTCGCATACCAACTTGCTTGTCCATCTAACTTCAGAACCAGATGACTGGCGTAATTATATGAGAATGGACGAAATAGCATACCTAGATCTGAGAGAAGGAATATAGAAGTCATTAGGAGACCCAGACTTCTTTGAGTTTTCATTTTTCTTATAACAAACTCTTCTGAAAGCAGTCCGGTGGCTGTTTATTCTCTCCATCATGGAGTCCCGCAAATTTGCGGCTCGGCTATAAGTCCTTCTCCTGAGGAGCGGATAACTCGTTATTTCTAGATATTTTATTTGCACATGCCTTCGTTCTAACCTCCCATAAAGCTAGATGATCTCTGTATTTATGAATGAATTCCACTGCTAACACGTGTTGGACAAACCGGGTTGGACAAACAGTTTGATCGTGTAAATGCCCCTTTACATTTCTCCCTTCCCCATCGATGACATTCTTATTACACGATATTTCCCTTCTTATTACAATAGATTTTGGGCTTCCTCTAAGGTGAAGTGAATCTGAATTACGTCAAAATCTTGAAAGAAGGTCAATAGCAAGGAAGGATTTTTGTTATTTATATTCCCGTATTCTCTCACTCCCTCCTTCCCTCTATCTCTATCTCTCCTACGCCTCCGTCTACCTTACCCATCTATCCTTCCTCCCTCCCTCCTTCCATCCATCCATCTTCACCCTCCTCCCACCTCCCTCCCTCCCTCCCTCGTTCCACCCATTCATCTTCACCTTCCTCTAGCCTTCCTCCCTCCCTCCATCCATCCAACCCTTACCCACTCCCAACTCCCTTCCTCCATCTCTCCCTTCCTTACTCTCTCCTTTCCTCTCCCCTCCCCTCCTTTGGTATCTCTGTCTCTTCCTCCCTCTCTTCGATCCCCTTTCATTAACCCCCCCCCCACCACCACCATCACCACCACCGCCCCGCCCCACCAAACACTCTGTTTCTCTTGGAACCTTTCCGGGCGCTCTCAGAGTCTGTTCGAGGATGAGAGAAAAGTTGAAAAAGCTTTTGGAAAGGCCGCGTATATCCTTTCCTGACCAGATCCGTTTTTTCTTTCAATTCTTATTTTTTTTTCTCACCTTATTTCATATCTTGGTAAAATTCCAGAATCACGTAAACACGGCTGTTTAACATGAAGATTACGTTGTCCAATAGCTTCTAACTTAATATAACCTAACCATTACAAAGAAAGATCTTTCAAATTAAAAGAGTGGGGTTTGCCTGCAACAGAAATAGAATTCATATCTTTAACGTTTAATACTGGGGTTTATTCTCCTGAATCCAACAAGGAACTAGGAATTCTTCACTGTAGCATCTTGTACATTTTCGAAACTTCTTTAATATGTCTAAATTTAATTTTAGAGCGTTATTTATAATTCCAAGTTAATTAATAACGAATCCTTTTAAGTAGCCATGTTCTTAGAATTACTCTAAGTCTAGGTTTTGTTACAATTTTTTCTAGAAACAATAATCCTTTCTGTTCCTAATTGTTGCTACTTATTATATGTCGAGTAATATTTGTCATATATATATATAATATCTGCATTGCTTATGTTTGTACATATTTTTCTTCGTTTGACTTGCATTCAGGAAGTCTTTGATTACGGAACTTTGCGCGTTTCAGATCATCTGGCCCTGTTTATACTAGCGGTTTCAACCACGCGGAAACCACGGTGGTACCGCATAGTCAAGGAACAACTGCACGGTTGTGTGTGAACGCCTCCAATGACTTGCACTGTAACTGAACCGCCGCGGTTCAAATCGCTAGTGTGAACAGGGCCTAATAGTATATGGCTTGGGACAAAGACCTCACAAGTGCAACATACTTTACTTCCTCTGTGTAAAATAAATAAATGTATAGGTATAGTTTAAAAATAAAGTTAAATAGTAAATAATAATAAATTGACATATAACTGATAATAAATGTGAATCAAGCAAATAATAATAAACAGACAAATGAAAACAAAACAAATAAACAAATAATATAAGATAAATGACAGTCATTACAGCATCTTGTAAAACACATAGCATCTCTCCTTGATCATATACTAATTTTCTAATGTTTGGAGTACATATTATGATGTTTCAAATCATCTATAGCCTTCATATTTTTTTTTTTTTTTTTACAAATCTTAGAATAATTTCATTTCATTAAAAAAAAAGTTCTTCAACCATTTGTTCTTAATTCGATTGATTGATTGATTTATGAAATTTTTGGCTCAAAGGCCAGTGTTATTCATTCGAACACTCTTTACAATCATCTTTATTTTTGCATGCATTACATATTTTCATCATAGGCATACTTTTTATTGTGATTCTTTTACCTCCTCATTCTGTATCATTTATTTTACGTTTTCTATTCGGTCTTTCCCATCACAGCTCATTATCAAATAACCTTGTGAAACTTTCCTCGTTACAGGATTCTTATTACTTATGTCTTTTTCATCCCCATTGACCATTTTCATCTAAAAAAAATTCAGATTTTTCAATCTAACTTATATACAAGTCACCGCCTCCTTCGTTTATATTTTTCTATATCCCTTTTAATGTATCTAATCATGTATTATTTGTTCAAGGGATACATTCTTTGGCTCTAACTTACAATCTAGACATTGCTTTCATTTATTAAGCCATTAAAAAAAATCTATTGAGTTTTGTAAGCTCTCTGCTGTCAGTTAAATTTGATTGAAACTTTTTTTTTGCATATACATTACATGTACTGTATATTCAATATTATTTCTGCCAAGTATATTATGTTTGTTATTTTTCATCATTCTTCCTTACAATGTTAGCATTTATTGCAAAAATTCATAACATACAACTTCTGTCTAAGCTGGCTTTTCACATTGTAGGCATATTGGCAATACATCAAATTCTTTCGTTCCAAAAAGCATTTTCATCGTTATTCCTTCTATTTCTTTACTTATTTAATTTTTTCTTTGCACACACACACACACACATTTTATATATAATATATATATATATATATGTATACACACACACACACACATACATACACACACTTGATCCCACTGTATGGATTAAGATCTCTCAAAATGTCGATTTAAGTTTAGATTTTTTTTAAATCATTTCTCTTTTTATTATTTTTTTTTCCACTTTCTGTTCCAGACATCTTACCAAAATAATTGAATATTTTTCAAGAATTTTCTTAACATTTATTATCCACATTTCTCCCGCGATATCTTGAAGTTAATTGTGACCATTAACGTCACATCTTAAAGACACTAAACACCGCAATAAGTCATTAAACACGGTGCTTTCCAAACACGTCTTCACCCGGGCCGCATACAAGGTAACAATCTTTCTCTCCTATTTGACCTCTTACTACCTTCTTCACTATAATCTTCATCTTTAGTTTCAGTCGTATAATTCTTTCGGATGCCTTCAACTTTGTTTCTGAAGAGAGTTTGAGTTTCCTTCCGTTTCTTTTTTTTTTCTTTTTTCTTTTTTTGTATGCGTTATTCGTTTGCTTTATTTTTTAACAAAAATGAAAAACTGAACGGAATGATTGGAACAATTTACATGAAAATTTCAGCACAGATGGCAAAAGTCTCCATATATAATTCATTATTTTATTATTGTACTTATTTCAGTTTCCTTTCTGACCCCACACTCCTTGATTTAAAACTAGCATCGCTGAAAACTTAATATATACGAACTTCCAATCTCATTTTCTCGTAACGCAGTTCTTTAGTTTCAGCTTAAGGCATCTTTATTGCACTAGAAAAAAGATATACACACACATATTATACATATACATACACACACACAATTATACATTTGCAATATATATATATACATATACACACCCAGGGATGAAATAACTTCAGTATCATTCCGCTGCGAGTCGTTAGCGGGGAGTTTGGTGTGTGTGTACGATTAAAGTCACAGCATTACCCATAGATCGGTCATATATGAACTCTGAGCTCTCTTCAGGGAGCGAAATAGCTGTCGATCACGAGTCCAACACGTGGTCCAAGACCATGGTGAACCATGGTGAATCACGCGCGCGCACACACACACACACACAAATATATATATATATATATATATCATATATATACATATATATATATATATATATGTGTGTGTGTGTGTGTGTGTGTGTGGTGTATGTGTATATGTACAATCCCTACTTTTACACATACACGGTACAGAAGTAAGGTATCAACGGCCTGATCAGGTCTGAATTAATCAAAACCAGGTTCAGAAAGAAATCTACTCTTAAAATGAATAAAATCAATTGGCGACAGCCAGAAATGAATGAGTCAAAAACCGCGCTCTCTTAAAGGCGCTCTGTCCCGGCGCCTGATCCCAAAACACTTCATTTTCGTCAACCATAAAATTATCCGTTATCTGGTCTCAGGGGGAGGTGGAGATGGAGGTGGAGGAGGTGGATGTAGAGGTAAGGACAAAGGTGGAGGGGGAAGTGGAGGAAGATGTGGAGGTAAAGACGAAGATGGAGGGGAAAGTGGAAGCGGAGGGAGAAGTCGGAGATGTAGGCGGAGAGAGGAGGAGGAGGAGGAGAAGACGAAGAGGGGGAGAAGATGGAGGAGAGGGAGAAGATGGGGAGGGGAAGGGGGAGGGTTGAAGTCGAATCTCGTCGACATCGATTCGCCTTTTTTCGTCGAATAAACTTATATCCCATTATCCCATTCCGTCGACTTACCCCCGAGTCTCGTCTCCAGGTCAGCTCGGATTACCGGGAATATCTTTTCCTAATATTCTCTCAATCTCAGTCATTCTCGCTCTCTCTGTCTCTCTCCTTCTGTTTCTCTTCCTCTCTCTCTCTCTCTATTTTTGTGAAAAATCATCCTTATGCTAACTGGGCATAGAGTCTTTCCCATGTGTACTCTTGTATGACCATTTTCCACTGTTCAGTCCTGTTATTCCAACAGGGCGTCCCACTTCTAGCGTATTGTCTGAATGTTCTATTCATTCGAGGTTTTAGGGATTTTAGTGACATCACTACGGACCAGGATCACGCAGTTTTATTTTGTGACAAAAAAACAAAAACAAAAAAAAACGGGACAGACCTTATCCTTCGGACTCGATGAACTCCCGCAGATGAATCAAATCGCCAGGCGAAAGGGGAGAAAAGCTGCTGAGCACTCCCGAATTGCCAATTAAAGGGTATTTCGGTGGAGTCCCTAATCCTTCCCTTCTTCCTCGGGTTAATCCCCAACCACTTCGCTGTCATGACCTCCTCCTCTTCCTCCTCCTCCTCCAGCGCTTCTCTCCTCCTCCTTTAGCGCTTCTCTCCTCTTTCTCTTCCCCCTCCTCCTCCAGCGCTTTTCACTCCTTCTGCTCCTTCACCTCTTCCTCCTCCTCGTCCTCCTCCTCCAGTATTTCTCTCTCTCCTCCTCCTCTTCCTCCTCCAGCGTTTCTCTCTCTCTCTCTCCTCCTCCTCCTCCTCCTCACCAGCCATGATGAGATCTTTTCACGCCCGCAAACTTTTCCAATGTTGGTCTTTATATATTTTCTTCTGGCCATTTCAAGTCAATTTCATTCGTCTTACAACAACCGTGAAGGGCGAAAAATGTCCTTTGATAACGCAAGCCAAATCTCGTTCACTTCATTCTACATCACCCTTCCTCCCTTTGTTCTATTTTCTATACCATTGCAACGCGTCCCAGATTTCTTTCTATCCTTTTACAAAATAAAGTTTCCCTTTTGATGCCTCATATAAACAATCATAGATCCGACAACTTTTTTTTCTTCTCTCGATTACTGATTATTTTTTCTATTATTCCCTCCTTACCCTCCCTGCCTTCCTTTCACTTCCCATACTTTCCTTTAATTGATTTACCTTCCTTAACCACAGGCTTCCCTCCACGTTCCTCTTCCCTTTCCTTCCCTTCCCACTCTGCCCTCATTCTTCCTTCCACTCCTCCCTACCCACTCCACTTGCCCTCCTTCCTCCACGATCAACATTTTCACTCCACGTCTTCTCCCACTCCCTCTCTCACTCCATGTTCTTTCCAACTCCCTCCTCCTTCACTCCACTCTCTTATGGTCCTTTCCGTGTGATCAAGCTTGGGCTTTCTAATTTCTATTTCTATTTTTTTAATTCAATAACCTACTCATATTTCTAAGTTCTTTGCTTATTCATCAATATTATACACACACACAAACGCGCGCGCACACACACACACACACACACACACACACACACACACACACACACACACAATATATATATATATACACACATTTGTATATAATCTACCTTTTTCAACTGCTTATCCATTTATTGTTCCATTTACTTCTTTATCTATTCATTAAACTACTTGTTTGTCTATTCATGTATTAATTCATTCATTAATTTCCTTTTTCAAAAAATCCCCTTCCCATTTTCTTTTCAGTCTACCTTCACACAAACTTGATTAACTCAGCATTTTCTCTCTCTCTCCCCTCTATCTGTTAATTCCTCTGTTTATCAATACACTTACTGGGTTATTAATCTAATATTTCAGTTTGAATTCTTTTCCGTTTACCAAAAATCAGTGTATTTACTTTTCAGGCAAATTTGATCACACACTGTTTACCTTTTCTCTCCTCTATTTAGTTATTCATTTATTCATTCATTCATTTACTTATTGGTTGATTCATTTAATCACATATTTATCGTGTTTAGAAAATATACAAACGTTTTCTTCCCAGCCTCCCTTTCAAATAACTTGATTAAACAGTCTCTCTATTTCTCCTCTCCGTCTCCTCTCTCTCTCCCTCTCTCTCCTCTTTCTACCACACTCTCTCCTTATTTCCTCTCTATCTCTCTATCAATCTTTTTTCTCCTCTCTTTCTCTCTCTCTTCCCCCCCCTCTCTCTCTCCCATCTCTCTCTGGACCATATCATCTCCTAATTAGGGTATACATCTCGTCTCCACACGAAAAGGTATGACCATGGATGACCTTCCCACGTACTCCTGGGCCTTACCGAGCTGTGTCCTTCCTCCTAGTCCTTCCACATGCCCTTCCATTTACAAGACAGCCTCCAGTGGCCTTTATCCCGGCTTTCGTCACCAGGCGATTTTATTCATCTCAGTGGTATTTCTTCCCCTCATTAACGAAGGTCTGTCTCGAAGAGCCCCTTCCATACCGGGTGATCCTTTCTATTTTCATTCTTCCTGACGTCACATGATTTTATTCATTTCTGTGATAACATCTTCGTAGCGGAGGGGTAGATAGCTGTCGGTCGCAAAGGAGAGCAAGATTATATATATATCTATCTGTATATATATATATATATATATATATATATATATATATCTATCTGTATATATATATATATATATATATATATATATATATATATATATATATGAGAGAGAGAGGAGTGGAGAGAGATAGAGAGAGGCGCACACACACAGAGTAGAGGGGGAGAGGTAAAGATTGAGAGAGAGAGAGGAAGAGAGTTTTTGCTGTGCAAGACGCCAATAGTGCCACGCAGCTGAGGCAGTCACTAAAAAACCGATCAGGTCACCCCTCCCCCACCTTCCCCTCTCCCTCCTTCCCTCCACCATCCCATTCAAAGCTGAATAAAATATTTTGTTCTCTGATATATCGAAGCTCCGAAAATGCTCGCTTTTTTCGCGGAAGAAATCGCGAGTTCTTCAAGAAATTTTCAAATTTAAAGTCTGAGGAGAATGACGTCACACCACTGTCCCGGACTCGGGTTGACTACTCAAAAAAAAAAAAAAAAAAAAAAAAAAAAAAAAAAAAAAAAAAAAAATGGATAAAAAAAAAATGAACAATTATAGAACGCAAATAAACAAAAGATACAAAAATACACAAGTACATAAAATACAGAGTGAAAAAAATGAACACACGAAAAATCGAATTAAATGAATAGATAGAAATAAAAATAAAAATGAATAAACATGGTGTAATATGCCACCAGACCATCACGTTTCCGGGAATATGCCACAAGAATTTCCTGTTCCGGCGGCCTCGGCTTGGTCTGGTCTGGTCTGACGCCACGGCACCACGCCCAACATCCGGCACCTGACACCGGGTCTGACATGCATCTGTCCGTCTCTGTCGGCCGCGGACAGAGAGAGCAGAGAAATATTTACCTTTTGCTCTCTTTTCCGAAGGTCGGAAGTTTCTTTGAGTCTTCAAAACAAAACCCAAAGTGGTCAGAGTCGATACCTTGAACACATTTATTTATCGGTTTATTTTTCTCTTAATATTATTATCATTGTTATTGTTGTTGTTGTTGTTATTGTTTTTGTTATTGTTGTTGTTGTAATTATTATCTTTATCATTATTACTATTATCATCATAACTATCATAATCAATATTATCTTTTTCTTTTTAGGAATGAACAGACTTCTATTCACGCTTTTATCAATCATATTACAAAGTGTTTATATTTTCTCACGGTTGCCACCATGCGATTTTCTAAAACCATAAAATACCAAATTTCAAAGAAAAAAATTCGCTCAAAATAACTATTTGGGACCTGAAAGCCAACCACAATCAACCCCTTCAATACCGCGTCTGTCGATTACATTCACTTTTCTAAGAAAAGAATGAACAAAATGACACACGAGCTTAAGCCCCAGTCACACCATCACGATTCTCAAATGATGCGAATTTGAAAAGCTGGAAGACGACTTCGCCTACAATATTCTCGACTTCCCCAAGTCTACAATTCAACAATGTGTCTGATATCCATTCAGGTTTAACTTCTCATAGTTAATCATTCAGCTTCTCAATCTATGACGCAAAGGCGATTTGACATTTGAAGATTCGAAAAATAAAAGATCGTAAATGAAGTCGTTTCTACTTAAACTCGCTCACTCGAGTTGTGATAGTGTGACCGGGGATTTGGAAATTCACCATACGAAGGCAGGCTTAGACACCTTAACTGACATTCTCTGGAAAGACGAAGAATGCGGGATGATCTAATAGAGATATTCAAATGGTTCAAAGGTTAACAAGGGTGAAGCAGGTAAGGTCATTATATCAAGACAACACGACAGTCTCCTCCATTCTTACGTTCTTGTGTGGCACCTCCTTGGGTTGCATAAGACTTAGAAGACAGTCTTCTTTAAGGTAAACCGAGAATGAAGGTCGATTGACTAAGGTCAAACCCTTTGAAGGACATCTGACCCTAAATCAACAACCTTCCCAAACACACCTCCCCCCTCCCCCCCATAATCTTCCCCCCCCTCCCCCTCATCACCCTACCCCCCAACCCCTAGTTATGCATCCTCCCTTGAAATCCGCACCCTGAATCAGTGTCACAATTTAGGGGCTATACATTAGGCGCGAGATGTTAGGATCCCGCGCGAAAAATGCCCAAGAAGGATTTACTCGGGCCAGAGGAGAGGAGGGAAGACGAGATGAGAGAAGAGGATAGAAGATAAGAGAAGAAGAGAGAAGAGGATAGAAGATGAGAGAAGAAGAGAGAAGAGGCGAGAAGAGAGAAGAGGGAAGAGGAGAGAAGAGAGAAAAGGAGAGAAGAGGAGAGAAGAGAAGAGAGAAGAGAAGAGGACACGAAGAAGAGAAATGAAAGAAAAGGAGAAGAGAGAAGAGGAGAGAAGAGGGGAGTGGGAGAGGAGAAGAGAAAGGAGGAGAGGAGAGGAGAGGAGAGGAGAGGAATTGAAAGAGACACGAAGAAATAAAACGAAAGAAAAAGAGAAGAGAGGAGAGGAGAGAGGAGCGATGCACATGAGAAAGGGAAGCGATGAGGGAAGAAACGAAGTCGAGACGAGGAAGAGAGATGAGAGAAAATGAAAGGAGAAGAAATGAGACAAGAGAAGACGAAAGGAGTGGTGCGAAGAGGAGAGTGCAGAAGAGGAGAGGCGAGAAAAGGAGAGGAAAGAAGAGGCAAAGAGAGTGCATGAAAAGAGAGCAGAGGAGAACAGAAGAGAGCAGAGCAGAGAAGAGAAAACCAGGGAGAAGAGGAAGAGTAGGAGAGGAGACGAAGGGAATATAGAGAAGAAAAGAGAGGTGGAGCAGAGAAGAGAATAAAAGAGAAGAAGAAAGAGAAGAGAGGAACGGAGAGGAGAGAATAGAAAGAAGTACGAAAGAGGAAAGGGTAGGAGAGGAGTGTAAAGAAGTGGATGGTGAGATGAAGCAGGTAAGAGAGTGAGAGGAGGAAAAGGAGGAGGAGGAGGAGGAGGAGGAGGAGGAGGAGGAGGAGGAGGAGGAGGAGGAGGAGGTGTGAGGGGGAGCACAAAGTATTAAAGGAGAGGGAAGGAAGGAATGGCTGCCGAGAGTTGCAAGAAATGAAAAGAAAAAGAGAGGAGAAAGGAGAGAAGACGAGGAGAGGTCTTTCCAGGAAGGGAGGAAGAGAGAGAGGGAAGGAAGAAGGGAGGAAGGGAGGAACGGAGGGAGTGAGTGAGTGAGGGGGTGGGAATAGGTGGGAGAGAGGGAGGGGAAATAGATGAGGAGAGAGGAAAGGAAAGGAAAGAAAGAGAGAGGAAGAGAGGGAGTAGGTAAGGAAGTGAGGGAGAATGGTGGGACGGGGAAAGGAAAGGAAGGAGAGATGAAAGGAAAGAGAGTGGAGGAGGTAGTGAGGAAGGGATGAAAAACGGAGGGAGAGGGAAAGAGGGGAGAGAGGGAGAAAGAGAGGGGAGAAAGGGAGGGAGAAAGGGAGGAAGAGAAGGAAGGAAAAGTAGGTGCAAACTCCTAAGGCTTAGTGTATCTGGCAAACAAATTGGTTTGCATACAAACAAACACAAGACGTTTGTTTGTGTGTGCGTGTGTGTGTGTGTGTATGTATGTGCGTGTGTGTGTGTGTGTGTGTGTATGTGCGTGTGTGTATGTGTATGTGCGTGTGTGTGTATATGTGCGTGTGTGCATGCGCTCGTGCGCGCATAAATGCCTGTGTGTTCTGCGGGGTACCCTCGCCAAAATATGCATATACATATAATGAGAAAATGTGCATGGCACGGCGAAGAAAGGCAGAACAGAGAGTGATAAACAGGGTCATGCATTATACAGTTTGTTGACATGCCTACGGGTCCCAGGGGGCGGGGAGAGGGGGGAGAGGGGGAGGGAGTGTTTATGGAGAACCACACTTTACACTAAGAAGGGTCAGCCTTCTGCTTGCTTCATAATGCCCACAGGAACATACATCAAGCGAAAGTGTACTCACTCACCCCCAAACTTTCGTTCACGGCGAGTGTGCAGTCACTCAACACCTGATGGACATAACCTAACAGCTAAGTGACGTGGTGACGGTGATGGTAATAGTTTACTTAACCCGCACACAACGTAAACCGTTGTTTCTCCTAACTATCGCCAGGCAATTTTGCTCGGCTAGGGTCAATTCCCCGCCCTTGGTCGTTAGGCATATACCCACATCTCGATATATCCATAGACAACAGAGGTCGACCATATTTACTCGTTTCTGTCTGAAGTCAGGCGATTTTATTCAGCTATGGGAAACAGCCTCAGGTGTTAGGCCGGGATCACACGAGCGACTATGTGGCGCCACAGAGCCGCGTCATCGGTGTGCGTCGGTGGATGTGGCTTCCCACAGGCTTCCATTGTTTAGGTCGAAACGTGTTGGCTAGAAGAGACGAAAGTCCTCGGAAGCAACTCGGGCTTCATCAAGGAAATAAATCTCTGCGGCAGAGCTGAAGTGATCACTGATAAATATGTTACAGGCGAAGTGGAGCAAGTAATCTCAGTAACCCCAAGGATATTAGCTCATCGTGGGTTGAATTAATCGAGATTGACTTCTGTTTATAAACTTTATTAACGCCCAGGGGTGCTCCCCTCCTTTCAGATGAATAAAATCACCTGACAGCAGTACACAATATGATCTTCGTCATCTTCAAGTTAATGTGATGATAGATGAGTGATGAATGAACCAGAGAAAGATAGATAGAGAGAGAGGGTGGGGTTATTGATAATGTTAGTCTGTTAGGGATTTAATTCAACTGAATAAAAATCCAAGTTTCATGAAGACCTGAAAGAAATAATATTGAGATAAACTCCAAGGTAGGTAAGGGATCCCTCTCAGCTGATTAAAATCACCTGACGGCAGCCAGAACAAACATGAAACTCGAAAATATTTTCCAAAAGGTTAACACAGGTCGTCTCAAGAGACAAGCGAAGGAGACAGAGAAAAGATTGAGAGAAAACGGAACGGGGGACGAAATAAACAAATAAAGAAAGAAGACCCGAGGGAGACCGGGTAAACTTCGTAGGGAGAAGGAAGAACGGCGAAGGAGGAAAAATAAGAGAAAAAGGAAGACAAGAGGAAAAGAGAGAAGACGAAGAAGACAAATAGTACGAGACGAGGTACTCCCTCTCAAGTGGGCGATACGGTTTTTTTTTTTTTTTTTTGTAGATTGTGGAAAGATTAGAGAACAGTTAACATAAGAACACAAGAATGGAGGCTCCAGGAGACCATAAGCACGACACTAGGCAGTTCCATGTCCCTTACCATCTGTCATCCCTATTCATAAAGTTCTAATCTTCTAACAACCAATTGTTTTAGCGATCACTACATGGTTGGTAAGTCTATTCTATTTGTTAACCATTCTGTTGGTAAACCAGTTCTTGCCTATTTCCTTCTTGTGCCATATAATCTGCGGCTCCAATCCATCTATTGGAGGAGGAGAAGAAGAAGAAGAAGAGGAAGAAGGCAAAGAAGAAGAAGAAGAAGAAGGCAAAGAAGAAGAAGAAGAAGGCAAAGAAGAAGAAGAAGAAGGCAAAGAAGAAGAAGAAGAAGGCAAAGAAGAAGAAGAAGAAGGCAAAGAAGAAGAAGAAGAAGGCAAAGAAGAAGAAGAAGAAGGCAAAGAAGAAGAAGGCAAAGAAGAAGAAGGCAAAGAAGAAGAAGAAGAAGAAGGCAAAGAAGAAGAAGAAGAAGAAGAAGAAGGCAAAGAAGAAGAAGAAGAAGAAGGCAAAGAAGAAGAAGAAGAAGAAGGCAAAGAAGAAGAAGAAGAAGAAGAAGAAGGCAAAGAAGAAGAAGAAGAAGAAGGCAAAGAAGAAGAAGAAGAAGAAGAAGGCAAAGAAGAAGAAGAAGAAGAAGAAGGCAAAGAAGAAGAAGAAGAAGAAGAAGGCAAAGAAGAAGAAGAAGAAGAAGAAGAAGAAGAAGAAGAAGAAGAAGAAGGCAAAGAAGAAGAAGAAGAAGGCAAAGAAGAAGAAGAAGAAGAAGAAGAAGAAGAAGAAGAAGAAGAAGAAGAAGAAGAAGAAGAAGAAGAAGAAGAAGAAGAAGAAGAAGAAGAAGAAGAAGAAGAAGAAGAAGAAGAAGAAGAAGAAGAAGAAAAGAAGAGAAGAAGAGAAGAAGAAGAAGAAGAAGAAGAAGAAGAAGAAGAAGAAGAAGAAGAAGAAGAAGAAGAAGAAGAAGAAGAAGAAGAAGAAGAAGAAGAAGAAGAAGAAGAAGAAGAAGAAGAAGAAGAAGAAGAAGAAGAAGAAGAAGAAGAAGAAGAAGGGGGGATCCAGTCCCCCTCTCCCCCCGGGGGGGGGGGCGAGAACTCCATTTCTTGGCCGGAAGGGGTCAAGGTCGAGGATCCATTAGGTTTCTGTTTTAACAACTCCAGGTAAGGCAGGCTGAGCCGAGGCTTTAACCGATGTTGCTCTTCCTGTGTTTTCTGTGGCGACAAAAGACGGGAAATGTTGGGAGGAAACTAGGGTTCTCAGGGTCCCAATTTGAAGAAGAGGAAGAGGAAGAGAAAGAAAAAAAAATCTTAAAGGTACTGTTCCCGACTGCTTTCTGTGAGCACCAAGCTTCCGTTTCTTTCTGTACTGAGGTTGTTACTTGTACTGATACACGTGGTATTATCCTCATCTAGCATATTTCTTGAGAAATACGTTAATTCTCAACCCCGTTCACAACGCACCTCCAACTCCATTCCTGTTTCAGTATAGTGTGAAAATCCTTTCACAGTGCCACTGTCGAAATTTTTCCACAAAGCCACACATAATCGAAATTCTTTAACATTAATGTCGAAATTCCTCCACATTGACACACGAAGTCGAAGTTCTTCAAGAATGCCACACAAATTAGAAATTCTTTCACAGTGTCACAGTCGAAATTCCTCCACAGTGCCACACGAAATTCTTTCACAATACCCTACTATGTCGAAATTCCTCCACAGTGGCACATAAACTCGACATTCCTTCAGAGTGCCACACAAAATCGAAATTCTTTCACAGAGCCACACAAAGTTGAAATTCCTCCACAGTGCCACACAAACTCGAAATTTCTCCAGTGATATACAAAGTCAAAATTCCTCCAGAGTGCAACACAAAATCTAAATTCTTTCACAGAGCCCCATGAAGTCCAGATTCTTCCGCAGCGCCAAAAGAAGTCGAAATTCCTCCACTGTGCCACACAAACTCAAAATTCTTCCAGAGTGCAGCACAAAATCACAATTCTTTCACAGAGCCACACGAAGTCCAAATTCCTCCGTAGTGCCAAAGAAGTCGAAATTCCTTCAATGTGCCACACAAAATCGAAATTCCTCCAGAGTGCCACACAAAATCGAAACTCACCCAGTGCCACACAAACCGAAATTCTTTCACAGAGCCGCACGAAGCCCAAATTCCTCCGGAGTGCCACAAAAAAATCGAAATTCCTCCAGAGTGTCACACGAACTCGAAATTCCTCCACAGTACCACACAAAAGCAAAATTCTTTCACGGAGTCACACAAAATCAAAATTCTTTCACGGAGCCACACGAAGTAAAAATTCTTTCATGAAGCCACACAAAGCCCAAATTCCTACGCAGTGCCACACGAAGTCCAAATTCCTCCGTGGTGCCATAAGAAGTCAAAATTTATCTCAATTCCCAAATGCTCTTCAAGAATGGATATATATTCTTCCTATTTCGTTCTTCCTCTGTGTGTCAACATACGTTTACTTGGACTCTTGTGACAACATAGGAATGTTATTGTCTTTCAGCTATGCCACAGTATTTCTGGAAATGTATTTGGTCAAGAAAATTTTGATAAATGTCGTACAAAGTCTACAAGGCTGAAAAGGCATGTATGTATGTATGTATGTATGTATGTATGTATATATGCATATAATTGATATGTATGTATATATGTATATATGTATGTATGTACTCCTATTTATGTATGTATGAATGTATGTATATAGATATGCATGTATGCATATAATTAATATGCATATATGTATGTGTGCATGAATGTGTGTATGCATGCATTTATACATGTAATATGCATATATGTATGTACATATGTATAAATGTATGTGTTTACTGTATATGTATATATGCATTTATATACTGTATGTAAAATGTATATACTGTATGTATGCACGTACATATGTATATAACATGCATTACGTCTGTATATATGTACGTACGTATACGTACATGCCGAAAAAAAATAAAAAATAAAGTAACGAAGCAGGCTGATTCCGTATAATTTCATTTTCCCTGCAAGCCTTACTAATCACTGAGGATGTACCGTAATTATACGAAAACGCTCCAGTTTGCTTCGTTAGTTCATCTTTCCTAGTTATTACTCCCTTATTACTGGATACACATGTTCAGTGTTTTCCATTGTGTGTGTGTGTGTGTGTGTGTGTGTGTGTGTGTGTGTGTGTGTGTGTGTGTGTGTGTGTGTGTGTGTGTGTGTGTGTGTGTGTGTGTGTATGTGTGTGTGTGTGTGTGTGTGTGTGTGAGTGTGTGTATGTATGTGTGTGTGTGTGTGTGTGTGTGTGTGTGTGTGTGTGTGTGTGTGTGTGTGTGTGTGTGTGTGTGTGTTTCATCATGGTCTTGGATCACGTGCTGGATCGACAGCTATTACCCTCCCGGATGAGAGTTCGTATATGACCCGATCTATGGGCAATACTATGACCTTACACACACACACACACACACACACACACACACACACACACACACACACACACACACATACACGCACACACACGCACACACACACAACTCCTTTCTTACCAAAGTTCGAGTGCAGAGATGCCGAAATTTGTTTCGCCCCTGGACGAGACAACCTCAAATCGCTGAATTACCTTTGGAGAACGGTACCACTGCAATGTCGAACCGTGTGTGTGTGTGTGTGTGTGTGTGTGTGTGTGTGTGTGTGTGTGTGTGTGTGTGTGTGTGTGTGTGTGTGTGTGTGTGTGTGTGTGCGTGTATGTGTGTGTGTGTGTGTGTGTGTGTGTGCGTGTATGTGTGTGTGTGTGTGTGTGTGTGTTTGTTTGTGTGTGTGTGTGTGTGTGTGTGTGTGTGTGTGTGTGCGCGCGCGCGTGTGTTTGTTTTCGCGAGTTTCAATAATGTTCCACGCACACACACACACACACACACACACACACACACACACACACACACACACACACACACCAATACATATTCTCTGACCATCTGTTTGCACCACCTGTGTTCACCAATCTTCCCGCGCTCTGTCCCGCCCCCTCAACACTGCCCCTAACCGACGCCTTTCATCCCTCGTCTCCATTCATACTTTCATAAAACCTATTTCAACCTCTTTTTTTTCCCTCTTGGAGAAACTCAACCCTCCATTCGGCGTTAATTGACCTCCACTTTGAATTAGAACTCTCTTATAGCCAGGTGGTTCTATTCAGGAGTGGAAAACCTCTATGTAGTGTTAGAATTAAACACTAATTGGTAACCGGTAGGCCGCGCGGTAGTCCGGTGGATACCGTGACGAACTCATGAGCAGGTGGTCGTGAGTTCGATTCCCGGGGGCCGCTACGAGGTTCCCGATAGCCTTGGCCAGACGAGGAGGCGACCCAACATCGAACCTAAAATACACATCGACTTGCCGCAACGGACAGGGTTTTGCTCTAAAAGGGGTTTCTCACTTCCCACTGAATGATAGTCGGATGGTGAGTAGTTGGTAACAGTTACCTTCGCGCGTAGTTTCAACCCCTTCCATACCGGATGGCACTTTTCCTACCACATCGTGTGTCGCCATGCAAGTTCTTTCATCTTTCTGGCGCTAATTCATCGTCCTTTCTCCTTCATTCGACCTGACGCCAAGAACCTAAGAACATAAGAATGACGGAGACCATAGGACTTATACTAGGCAGTTCCATATCTCTTATCACCTGCCATACCTTTCCATAAAGTTACCTCCTCATCTCATAAAACAACCAATAGTTTTAGCGCTCACTACATGTCCCCCAAGTCTATTCCATTCGTTAACCACTTTGTTGGTAAACTAATTTCTGCCTATTTGATTCTTAAACCTAAATTTCACTCCCGTGGTGACCCATCCTCCTACTCGGTAATGATGTGGTCAAATCTGAAAATGAAAAATGGGATGTTTGTATCTGATAAAGACGTGCGTGCTTTGATCTCTCAGGGGGGAGGAAATATTAACAATAGTCTTTCGGGAGCCAAGGGCGCAACACGTAACAGTTACAATAAAGAACAAAAATGAAGATTTGGCAACCATCGCACACGTATCCGACATGTACCGTCCCTGTCATAGAGATGAAGAGAATCGAATGATAGCATCTAGAATACTAGGAAAAGTACTCCCTAGTACATAAGGAGTAGGAGGAGGCGTGAAGGCCATAGGACGAAGGAGATGAATAAATATACTAAGAAGGACGTAGATTATGTTCCTTCACGGAAAGGTAATGCCGGTGTCACACTACGCGGCGGGGCCGGATGCGGCCAGATTATGGTCAAGTTTAATAAACTCAATAAAATCACCTTTATATAACAATCACCATCTGTCCCTGGTTAAAGTAGTATCATAACCTTCCGAGTCTAATGACTCATAAGAAAGACTTTGCGATAACCAACAACAAGCCGGAACGGCACTACCGGACCGTGTGACATCATCCTAAGGCATATATTCCCCATGAGGTCAGATAGCTAGAGCAAGTGGCAGTCACCAATAGCTATAAGGACTCGAACTCGGACGATGGTTAGGGAAGGGAGAATGAGGACCAGAGTGCCATTGTGGCACGCTCAATGCCACAGCAGATAAGTGAGAAATGCCAAGTTCGCCGAGCTGGGCGGCATAAATTTTTTAAAGACCAACCGGCAACTGACCCTGATGATCTCGGTAAAAAAAAAAAAAAAAAAAAAAAAAGCAGAGGACTTCTTGTAGCTTCTTGCTAAATTGACCCCCACCCCTCATCCCCCCAGGCCCCAAAGACCTGCTCTTACATATATGACTCACACTTCCTCCCCCACCCCTCTCTCTCTCTCTCACCCCTTAACCCTGTGACACCCGACACTTGCCACAGTCTTTCACGTTTTCCCAATTTACTTCATCTTCGAGAATATCTCACATCTTGGTCAAACTATGCTGTACCCACCTCTCTTCCGCTTTCAATATTTCCCTCCGTTTCCTAAATCTACTTCTCACGTCTCACACTTGCCTGACAGACATAAACTCCCTATTCCCCCTTGATAGAGTAAGGTATCCCTTTGTTCCCTACAGAACCCGATGTAATGATTTCCCTTCTTTTCTAAATCTCCCTAAAAAGTTTAACGCAATTACCTGATGGTCATGTTAAAGCCTCTTCACACTGGGCCAGTCCTCGCCAACAATTTTGAGTTCGTTTGAGTGGAACCGACTTCGGTTACAATCTTCTTATTTTCGAATATCCAAATGTCAAATTACCTTTGCGTCATATACTGCGAAACTGAATGGCAAAGAGAGTGTAAACGGAAGTTAGGCACCATACTGAAATATTCTTAGAGAAGTCTAGAATACTGTAACCAAGGCTTTCTTTTAGTTATTCAAAATTACAAAGGTTGACGAAAATTGGCCCAGATTAAAGCGGCCTTTACTTCCCTTAAGAGGCGAGTATTCCGTTCTCTACACTCCCTCCCTGAACACCTCGAACACATGTGAACACGGGGTTCGATCCTCGACTGTTGCACGTGGGGGCGCCAAACTTTGTTTACAATCCGACGCCTCACTTGGCACCAAATTCCCATTTGCTCCTCGCGCCTTTCGGAGCGTAATTTGGTTCTCCTCAAATGCAACAACCGCATTGTGATCGGACACTTCTCGTTCTTCGGCCCACCTGCTTGTTCTTCATCCCCTATCTCTGAAGGCGTGCTAACTAGCAAAAGCAATGTGGTCTACATATCTCCTCCAAGAATAATAGTACTGACCACAGTTGCAGAAGAAGAAAGAGAAACAGAGAGAGTAAACACGTCCCAGTTCTTTCTTGTGTTTTTGATGCTAAAAGACTGAGTGCCTGAGAAGAAAAAAAACGCGGAAAAGACAGGTCTCAG
The DNA here is from genome assembly GCF_046742065.1 of Oratosquilla oratoria. Lineage (NCBI taxonomy): Eukaryota > Metazoa > Arthropoda > Malacostraca > Stomatopoda > Squillidae > Oratosquilla > Oratosquilla oratoria. The sequence continues at coordinate 36,099,591 of NC_134817.1, read as the reverse complement.
TATATATTTTTTCTTTTTCTTTTTTCTTTAACTCACCGTAACACCGTTTGTCAACTTCAGCTTCGTGCATGCATGTTCGCATGTCAAATATTCGCTAATGTATGTGTCTTCCCTTCGTCAAATGATGAGAAAATTTCTACTCTCAGCATTATTTATCATTTTCGCTGTCCAAAGAAGGCTCCCCCTCCTCTCTCTCTCTCTCTCTCTCTCTCTCTCTCTCTCTCTCTCTCTCTCTCTTCCTTCTTCCCCAACGCACCTGACTTTTTTTTTTGCAGAATATCATTTTTATCTGACCCCTACCCCATGACACCGATACATCACCTGTGAACCCTAGGCTGCCGACAGTCGGCCACAGATATGAATGAAATAGCCTGGCGACAGTCAGAACAAGCAAAAAGTACCATCCTGTATGGAAGGCTTTGACCAAGACAAGTACTTAATACAGTACTTGTCCTTAGTATTAAGTGCAAGTACTTAGTAAAGAGAAGATTAAAGATTTGCCCGTTCACCGTGAAACCTAACTAAACCTAACCTCACTAAGCTTTGGCTTAACCTAACCTAACCTAACCTAACTTAGCTTAACCTAATTTTTTGTTCTCGGAATGTCAAACTTATTTCACGTCATTTTCCCGTTTTTCTCGTCAGTAAAAAACAATCTCTCGCCCCCACCCACCTCCTCCATCCTCCTCCTCCCTTCCTCCTCTTCTCCTACCCTTCCTTCACTCCCGACACCCTATCCTATATTTTAGTCGAATCATGTTACTTTTGAGAGAGTTTCCTAGGTCGAAGGAACCTTTATATCCCTTTACATTCAACCTTCACGAGGCACTGTGACGTGGATGAAGTCCTTTGTAACAAAGGCGAGAAAATACTCCTCACATAGTTGCGCCTGGAGCAGGAAGAAGTAGTCTTCCACAAAGTCCTTACAAAGGCTCACGGAAGCAAAGGCGGTACGACTAAGGCCCGGCCTCGAGTGTCCTTTGTCATAAAAACATGAAAATACTTTGATATATATATTTTTTTGTAAGGTTTTAAGTTTCAGTAAGACGAATGGAAAAAAGTGTACCGAATTACAACAAATACGCATTTGTGGAGATATTCTGACAGGTTGACGTAAGTGGAGTAGGAAACACAGGAATCTTAGTCAGAGTTTATTCCTGACTAGTTTCGCAGATATGCTTTTTCAAAAGCATACCTGCGAAACTAGTCAGGAATAAACTCGGACTAAGACTCCTGTGTTTCCTACTCCCCTTACGTCAAATACACATTTCTTATGTAAAGAGTTGTAAAGAAAAGAAAAAAACTACCGCTATGAATCATTGCAAGATCAAAAAGACAGTACACGCAGTGTGCACTGTAACAAAATTAGATCATGACGTCAAAATGAGCTTAAAGATTTATAAATCCGACTCTCCAGGAGGCTGAAGGAAAAATAAAAAAAGACAAAGAATGCAACCATTTCTTGCAGCTGCAGTTGAGCAAGAAGCATTGCACGAAGCTTGCTGATAAAAACCCTCGATACACTTTAACGAAGCGATGTATCAACAAAGAGAGACAGTATGTTAGAACGAAAGCTACACGAAAACAAAGAGTAGACGAAAGCAAATTCACTTTAGACGAAAATATTTTTTGACCGATTCAGTTTAACGTCGCAAATTCCTCCTATTAAGGTCCTGCGACGGTTCCCCTTAAGAGGAACCATGACCTTGGTCCAACTTGCTGGTGGCAGGGTTGGAACTGCCGTCACCTCGGCCTCCGCCGCAAATGGTGACGCTCTAATCCGCTCGGTAAGCTCGCTTTAGACGGAAGTAAATTCAAATAATTTTTCTACTGTGTGTCTGACCTTTTATTCGATGTCATCGTTTGGAAAAATAGACATAAGAACCTACTCCATGATGTATACAAATATATATATATATATATATATATATATATATATATATATATATATATACATGCAAATACATCATTAAACCTTAATTAAATAAATCTTAATTACTGTTACTGTATTATGTTGAAAGTGATTATTCTGAACCATACTGTATTAGATACAGCGATGAATTTATCTACATAATGTGTTATATTAGTGCTCACATACACCATCGACTGTTCAATACTTAAACCATTCTTACATACTATTGTTGTATCATAATGATAATGACCATTCTCGAACAAATTGTATCAATACAACGAGAAATGTATTTGCATGATCACACACACACACACACATATATATATATATATATATATATATATATGTATATATATATATATATATATATATATATATACAGGGCCACGTTCAATTGTCCGCAATCATATCAAAGATGTACAGTCACAAGCAAAAGTTTTGACCCACTCAAAATTTTTCATGACACTAAGTTCAAATTCTTTGCTTTGCCTGATATGTTTGATCTATTCAAGAAATTAACTTAAATGTGAGTTAGATACTGCACATGGAAATATATCACGTACTCGACAAAAAATAGAATAATGAATAAATAAGTATTAATAAATAATAATAAACAATAATAATAATAGTGTTGTGAAAAGTGTAGCGTGGGTCTAAAGTGTTTTGTTCGTGAATATAGCAAAAGCCAAGTTCAGTACTGACTGTTCAGAGCCCAATGTCTGAGGGATCAAAGGCACAGCATCACAGTACTCAAAGAATATTTTTTCTTCACAAAGAAAATTACACTGAAAAATATTTTCTTACGTCAGACCGCAGACGGGAATTTCTCCAAGAGGAAGAGGAGGAAGAGGAGGAGGAGGAGGAGGAAGAGGAAGAGGAGAAGGAGGAAGAGGAGAAGGAGGAGGAGGAAGAGGGGGAGGAGGAGGAGGAGGAGGAGGAGGAGGTGGAGGAGGAGGAAGTTACATTCCCTAAGTAAGATGCCCAAGGAGAAACCGGCAGACTTCAGTCAAAATTTCGTGAAGACAAAAACAACAAGAAGGGCACTCTTCTCCCAGCTCCTGCCCTCCCACCCACCCACCACCACCCACATAAGCGACAGTAAACAACTGAGAGAGGCAGCACAATAAATCTAAAGATACTCAAGCCAGATAACCTAACGTCAGAAGCTCAGAGACTTGGCAAAGTCAAAAGCGATGGAACCGGAGATAAGCCTGAAGGGGGGACGATGACAGGTTCTAATATACTAGCACGGGAAGAACCCTGGGATAGGCTGGCCGATGGCTTCGGAAGTCTTGTCGAAGAATCACGTCGGATTTGTCAAATAAGGACCGATTCTCTCATTCTTTCGCACCACCTCGTCCCTTTCGATCCTCTGCAAGACTGACGAAAGAATACCCACCTAATAAAGGCCACTGGGAAATACTTCAAGTTTTAAGGTTTGTGCCTCTCTGTGGTGTCTTTAGGTCAACGATTCTTAACCCTCTCACCCTAGCACCCCTGTAGTCAGGTCTAGGCAGTCTAGCACCAACCAAACTCTAGCTAACATCTGATTACTAGTAGGGTAAAGGAAAGTGACGTATTGCTATGCATTCAGCACATCCCAGCACACTCTAGAATTTATTTCATCACTCCAGGTTAAGGAACACTGGTCTAGGTGATCTTCAACGGCTGTTCTTAATTTTTTTTCCAGGCTCAGAGCCCCGCACCTATTATACCACCATACATCATCGTAAGTTCTACGAGGTGATAGTATGTCTTCAAAATATATCAGAAGTTTGAATTTACTTTACCTGAAAGAGAAAGAGAGAGGATAGATAGAGAGATAGAGAGAGAGAGACAGAGAGAGAGAGAGAGAGAGAGAGAGAGAGAGAGAGAGAGAGAGAGAGAGAGAGAGAGAGAGAGAGAGAGAGAGAGAGAGAGGTACTTGAGAGTTTTCTGTATGTGTATACATATATATTTTTTCTATTATTCAAAGGAAGACTATAATGTCCTCATCTATAGGTTACAATACCCTCAAGGAATACGTATAATCCTATTAAAAATATAGAATAACCCTCATTTCTTTTTTATGCGCCCGTGGCATAATCGGAAATGTGCAAAATTCAAATTCGTTCTGACAATTTTTTTTTTCCATTCAAGAAAATCATCTAATTGTAGGCTAAACACTGCATAAGAAAATATATCACGTACTAAACAAAAAATTATTAAAATGATATTGACGTTGTGATAATTGTAGCAAAGTAAAAAAAAAATTATTACCTATCTTCGACATGATTCTTTGTACTCGTTTAGCTTCCGACATCCCCCGTTCCTCAGACAACACTTCGTGGGCCAGAGAGGCTTTGCAAAATGTCTCTGAAGGGAGGCTGCACGGTAGCTCTGTAGATAAGGGATTGAACTCTTCAGCAAATGGTCGTGAGTTCGATTCCTGGAATCCACTGCGGGCTTGCTGCGGTGGTTCCCGACAGCTGTGGCCATACGGGGAAACGACCTAGTGCCGACTTGGAAAAAAAAAAAAATGCCGGAACTGACAGGGCTGTGCCCTACAAGGGGTTTCTCACTTACCACTGCGTGGGAGTGGCGAGTTTATCTGAAGGATAATTATCGAAAAAGGGCAATTTTGTAAAGAGCTGATTTTTCTTGGCGCATTTAGAATGATCACTTCTCGTTTTATTTTTCTGAGGTCGGAGGATAGCTTGGGTGATTGACAAGAAGGCTGAATGAGGCAATTAGTGGATTGGCAGATGCGATGTATATCTTAAATGAAAGATGTGGCGTCTTGATCCCAAGGAGACACACACACACGCACACACACACACACACGCACCTTATCACTGATATGGCCTAGATTTTCTCATATTGTTCTCAGCAAACACACAATCATCTGTGAACAACGGCACCTAGCACCCTGTGCACATTTTACACTCAAATTAGACTAGCTATAAGATTAAAACAAATTGTATATAGTTAATGTATACCTGTATCATTGTTAATTTAATAAACCAATTTTATCATTACTATTATTATTATCATATTTTCATTATATGCACATATATACACACACCATGCAGTACAAGAGGGTGATCAGGAAATTGTCGGTCAACAAATGTCTCTCTTCATAATGCTGGTATTTACAATCTCTCAAGAATATCAACGTCACAATAAACAATATAATCATGAAGTCAATCAATCAGATTGCTTTTGTTCTATAATGGCTGCCTTTTTAACGAAGTTACCGAGTCAATCATTAAGAATATCTTTACATTATCGCGTAATTGTTACTCTTATATCGCTCTATATCTCGCTTGCCATCAACCTCATCATAGCCATTTTCCGTCTTCCTCGTAAAGATGCACAAGAAGAAGAGGGAGAAGAATAAGAAGGTGAAGAAGACGAATAAGATCAGGAAAAAGAAGCGCAAAAAGCTGACGAAAAAGAATAAGATGAAGATGACGAAGAAGAAGAAGCACAAGAAGAAGAAGAAGCAGAAGAAAAACCTGAAGCAGAAGCTGAAGAAGAAGAAGCACAAGAAGAAGAAGAAGGAGAAAGAAAAGGAGGAGAAAGAAAAGGAGGAGGAGGAGGAGGAGGAGGAGGAGGAGAACAACAACAACAAAAACAAAAACAGCAACAACAACATGATAGCATCCTCCATTGATGTCTTCCTTCCTGTCGTCTTCAGCGGCGTCGCCGTAAAAGTCCCACGACCTCGAGACTCTCTCCAAGTGTCCGGGAAGCACTTCGAGGCGTCCGGGGGCGGATCGTCACCCTTCTGGGTGTTTTAGACGGGTGACTCAACGTGCGCGAGGCTGAAGACAAGGGTAGCATTGTCGGGGGCAAGGAAGCAGGAACTGTGTTAAACAGAACGAGATATGGCTATTTGTGGCTATGTGCGCAGGCGACCTGCATTTACATATACCATTTGAGAAGGTGAATGGGGATTATACTCGTGCATAGTTGAGGAGGAGGAGGTGAAAGGAGATGTGAAGAAGAGGAGGAGGAGGAAGAAGAGGGGGAGAGAGGAAATGTGGAGAAAAGGAAGAAGAAGAGAAGAGAGGAAATCTGGAGAAAGGGAGGAGGAAGAGGAGGCATAAAATTTGGAGAAGAGGAAGAAGAAGGAGAAGGAGGAGAAAATACGTAGAAGTAGAGGAGGAAGGAGGAGTAGAGAGGAAATGTGGAGAATAGGAGGGGGAGGAGGAGGGGAGGAGATGAAATGTGAAGAAGAGGAGAGATAAGATGATAAGAAAAGAAAATCGATCCTTTGTCTCAGGAAGTAAATTTGTCACCAAACAATTCTGCTCAGCGGCTGGGGTGAGGATGAAGACGGTCACCACGCTGGACAGAGAAGGCGACGAATCAGTGGATTCCATCTCCCCTACTAAGAACTCCCACTCAAAATAAATGAATAAATAAATAAATTAAATAAAATAAAATAAAAACAATATTGATTGAGGAGCAGACGAAGACGCTGACGAAGATTCTGTCTAGGTACAGTGAAGTTGACGAATCAGTTGACTCCATCACCCCACCAAGAACTCCCACTATTATCATTATTATTATCATTATTACTATTATTATTATTATTATTATTACTATATAGAAAATAAAAATAAGAAAATAAAACTATATTGATTGGGGAGCAGACGAAGACGCTGACGACGAAGATGCTGTCTAGGGACAGAGCACCGTGTCGGGCCAAATCCTAAGGTGACAGAGACGGCGGAAGCGAAGAGACAGAAAAAGGGAGAGAATGACACGAGGAAGTGACAGGGTGTGTCTTGGAGTGAGAGAGACCAAACAGGCAGGAGCTGAGGAGAAAGGATAGAAGCAAAGGTAAGAATCGCAAGAAAGCGAGGACTCGAGGGAAGTGTGGAACAAGACGGAAACGGAAATCGAGAGGAAGACGAAGAGGCGTGTCAGAAGACGAGACCGGGGTTGAGACTGAGATCAAGGCCAAAGTCGAGGCCGAGACTTGGTTCGAGTTAGAGGCCGGTTTAGAGGGCGAGGCCGGGATCAAGGTCGAGGGTGGGGTCAAGGCCAGAGTCGAGGCCGAGACCGGGTTCGGGGCCGGGTTCGAGTTCGAGGCCGGGGTCGAGGTCAAGGCTAGGTTCGAGGCCGAGGCCGGGTTCGAGGTTGACACTGGGGTCAAGGCCGGGTTCGAGTTCGAGTTCGGGTTCGAGTTCGGGTTCGAGGTTGAGACTGGGGTCAAGGCCGGGTTCGAGTTCGAGTTCGAGGTCCAGTTCAAGATTAAGGCTGGGTTTGAGAGCTAGGCCGGGTATGAGGTCGAGGTCAAGACAGGGTTCGGGGTCGAAGTCAAGACAGGGTTCGAGGTCGAGGCCGAGGCCTCGCAATGGAGATGACGGGAAACGTCAGAGAGGCGGACTGAGCGACAATATTGCAGGGGCGAGGCGAGTTAAAGGTTTATGGCCCAGAACAAATTTGATTTCATACTTTACTTTTTCCCCCAATGTTGCTTCATGGTATCCAAATGCGATGAGGGAGGACCGGAGGAAAGGTAAGGAAGAAGAAGGAAGACAAGGAGGAGGGAGGAGGAGAGAGAGGGGATGGGGTAGGGGGAGGAGGGAGATGGGATGGGATAGGGGGAGGAGGGAAAGGGAAGGGGAGGGGAAAGAGGTGGAGGGGCAGGAGAGGGGGAGGAGGGGAAGGGGAGGGGAGGGGGAAGAGCTGGAGGGGCAGGGGAGGGGGAGGAGGGGAAGGGGAGATGGAAGGGGAGATGGGAGGGAAGAGGAGGGGAATGGGAGAAAAGAAGGAAGACGGGAAGAGGAGGAGGGGGATGGGAGAAAAGGAGGAAGACGGGAAGAGGGAAGGGAGGAGAGAGGGGGGAGATGGGGAAGGGAAAAAGTGGGAGAGAGGGGAGGTGGAGGAGGAGGAGGAGGAGGGGGAGGGGTAGGGGAGGAGTAAGGGGAGGAGGAGGGGAGTAAGGGGAGGGGAAGAGAAGAGAAGGGTGAGGGGAGAGGGGAGGAGGAAGGGAAGGATGAGAAGGAGGAATGGAATAAGGAGGGGAGGGGAAGAGTGAGGGGAGAGGTGATGGGAGGAGGAAGAGAGGGAGTAAGAGGAGGAGGGGAGTGGGAGGAGGAAGAGGAGGGGAGTGGGAGGAGGAAGAGGAGAAGGAGAAAGAAGAGGACGAGGAGGGGAGTGGGAGGAGGGGAGTGGAAGGAGGAGGAGGGGAGTGGAAGGAGGAGGAGGGGAGTGGGAGGAGCAGGGGGGGAGAGGGAGGAGCAAGAGGGGGGAGGGAGGAGGAAGAGGGAGGTTTCAGATGGTGAAGTCAGGGAAAATACGAATGCAAATTGGAAACAAACTTCTTTGGGATGTGAAGGAGAAGCCGGTAAAGGGAGGGGAAACTTGTCCCGTTTATTCCAGCTCTCGCCAGATGAATCTTATCCACCGCTAAACAACGAAAGGGTTTAAGTTAAACTCAGAGGTTAAGTTTTGGTTAGGGAGTTAATGAATGTGAATGTAACCTCACATCACAAAAAAAAAATAATAATAATAATAATAAAAAATAAATAAATAAATAAATGAATAGAATAAAATAAAATAAAATATAAAAGAATAAAAAAAAAGAGGTAGTTGTGTCAAAGTATACATTTTGCTCACGACTTTGAGCCAGAAAAATATGAAAAATGAGGCTCTTTAGTCACCCCTCTCTCCACCCCATTTAGTCTCCTTTTACGACACCCAGGGAAACACGGTGGCTGTATTTTTTGCCTCCCCCCCCACGCCAGAGGGAGTAAATTAAAAAAAAAAAAAAAAAAAGAGAGGAAGATAGAAATCTAAAGATCCTCGGCTTTCCGTTTTTGATTAAAGATTTTCGCTGATCAGTGAGGCTCTGGTCCGTAGAGGCGTCAGTGAAGTCTCCAAATAAACGAGAACATAAAACTTATGCAGTCAATACCCTATACGTGGGCGGAGGCGGTGGTGTGGGCGTCGGTGGTGGACGCTGCAGAGCCAAGGCCATAAACGGTGCAATTTGACACCAAGACCGCATCGCAGTGCACCATTTGTGTGTGTGCGTGTGTGTGTTTGTGTGTCTGTGCGATTGTGGGCGTGTGTGCGTGAATGTGTGTGTGAGTGTGTGTGTGTGTGTGTGTGTGTGTGTGTGTTTATGTGCGTGTTTGTGTGTGTGTTTGTGTGTCTATGTGTGTGTGTGTGTGTGTGTGTGTGTGTGTGTGTATGTGTGTGTGCGTTTATGTGCGTGTTTGTGTGTCTATGTGTGTGTGTGTGTGAGTGTGTGTGTGTGTGTGTGTGTGTGTGTGTGTGTGTGTGTGTGTGTGTGTGTGTGTGTGAGAGAGAGTGTGTGCGTTTGTGGGCGTGAATGTGTGTGTGTGTGTGTGTGTGTGTGTGTGTGTGTGTGTGTGTGTGTGTGTGTGTGTGTGTGTGTGCGCGTGCGCGCGCGTGTGTGTTTGTGTGTCTGCGTTTGTGGGCGTGTGGGCGTGAATATGTGTGTGTGTGTGTGTGTGTGTGTGTGTGTGTGTCATTGTGTGTCTATGCGTGTGTGTGTGGGGGGGGTTGTGTGTGAGCGTTTATCTGTTTGTGTGTGTGCGTGTGTGTGAATAAGTGTATGCGTGTGTGTGAATATGTGTGAGCGTGTGTGTGAATATGTGTGTGAGTATATATGTGTGAGCGTGTGTAAATTGTGTGTGCGCTCGCGCGAGAGTGTGTGTTCTTGTTGTGTGTGTGTATGTGTGTGTGTGTGTGTGTGTGTGTGTGTGTGTGTGTGTGTGTGTGTGTGTGTGTGTGTGTGTGTGTGTGTGTGTGTGTGTATGTGTACGTGTGCTGCATCAGACCACGTAACCCACACGTCCTTGTGACAGTGCGTGTCCACTTCATCTCCAAGTCCGTCTCTCCAGCCCCAAATACCGCGGACATCCGAAAGTGACCCACGTTGCATTACAACGATGTAAACGTATCTTCCGTTGACGAGTATTTGGGACTTCGCTGACGATGACCAGCGTATCTATACTTGGGAATAATATCGCGAAGATGTGAAGTCACAAAAATGGCAAACGAGAGAATTAATGGAGCTAGAAATGAGTAATAGTAGATTTTTTTCCAAAAGCGA
>NC_134817.1:36069599-36082099 GCF_046742065.1 Oratosquilla oratoria | reverse complement strand
TATATATATACACACATATTATATATATATATATGTATATATATACACATATATATATATACACATACATATATATATACATATATATATATATACATATATATATATACATATATATGTATATATATACACACATATATAATATATATATATATATATATATATATATATATATATATACATATTCCCCTCCCGCCGATGGAACATATTTTTACAAATAAAACTAAACAAAATAATCTATTTCACTAAGTTTACAAATAAGGGAGGGTTGACCTCAGTTCGAACTTCGTCCACTTATCTGCAGAGAATCTCGTGGACTTTAACCCTAATACAATGCACAATCTCCGCTGGATTACTACAGGGTTTAGAACTCGTGTCTCAACCCCTCTTCAGTATTTGTTCAGTGCTGTTTCCAACTATTCATCGCTATTTATCCCTTCAACATATCAATTACTTAATTTGAATATACATACATACATATATATATATATATATATATATATGTATATATGTATATATATTATGTAGCTTAACAGCGATACATCTGCATTGACAATTCCGTTACGAATGTAAAAATGAAGAAAATACAAGCGATGGTTACGACAGTGACATCATGTCGGTGAGTGTCGAGAGCGCGTTATGATTGGCCGAAACATATTCTGACAGCGCCTGTTATTGGTCCGCGTGACTAATGACATCAGACCAACCTTCACTGTGTCATTCCTTACTTCTTGCAGCATCCAAATTTTAATGATGTTTTCAATATGTTGAAAGTGTGTCTCTGAAAAGGACATTTTACGGTCTGAGGGAAACCTTGCCAGGGATTTGGCCAAGGCCCTAGACAAAATAAAAGAACGACACACAGGTGTAAGCTGTAACTACGCCCAACAAAACCACGCGCTCAGGGCAGACAGATAACAGAAAAACAACAAGAGTAAACAAACAAACAAGCAAACAGACGGACGAGTCTTCTTCAGACAGATGTTGAGGTAAGGAGTTTTCTTGGGAGACTGAGCTAAACTGGGAAGCTATTTCCTCCCTCCCCTCCCTTTTTTTTAACCGCTGGGTCACTGGTAGAACCAAGTTAAGCCCTCACGTGCCCAGAAGGTTACACCAAACTACATAAAACCTATAGACTAAAGGCCTAAATATTCCAAATGTTGTGTGTTCGAATCCCGCTCTCCTCTCCGATTCCCAGCAGTGACCGTGAACTATACCAACAGATCAAGAGCGATTCTTAGGTCTTCCTGAGGCGATAAGCCGATTCCGTTTACTCAGTATTGGTTATTTTGTTTCTTTGTTGTGTTTGCTTGTTGGTGTATTTGTCCGGTTATTCTTTCTGCACATGAACGCGTTATAGACCAATAGGCCTTCAGTCCATACTCTGCCACTGTTAATAGAAAGTTTTGTGTCGCACTTTATATATATATATATATATACATATATATATATATGTATATATACATATGTATATATATACATATATATATATGTATATATATATGAATAAAGAGAGAGAGAGAGATAGGGAGAGAGAGAAATAGAGATAGAGACAGAAAGATACAGTACAGATAGAGATAGATAGGTATACATATACAATGGTCAAGACAGGAAACACCAACAGGAAGCCTTTAGGTCCACAGTAATCCAGTGCACAGAAATACAGTAAATGAATAACTCAGTAAATGAATTAATAACCGAATAACAATTGTTGCCTCCAATTTCAGTGACCGGAGACCCGCGTCCCCACACACGACGGCAACGATCTCTCTGGGAAGTAACGTTTTAGTACTGCCCGCATTGTATTACATTCGAGTTCTTTTATAAAGACAAACACACACATACACACATCATACAAATACTCAAGTCGATTACTGGGAGACACCAAAACACCAAAATAATATTTCACATCATATTCATGACTTCGGTAACTATGAATCTCCCTTTGATTTTCTTTACGCTCGTTTGTGATATCCGAACAGGACGCAATTTAACATTCTGTTTTCATTCCATTTGAGAAATAATAAGGTGCGAGCGAGTTTTATGAGCAATAGGAGGCGCACCTCGCATGCCTTCACATTAAAAGTGATTTCAGGTTGACTTATGGTGTAAAGACATAAAAGCGTTTTCATTAGCTGTGATGCGAACAAATAAAGTAATTTAACCGCACATAGAAGAGCAGTTCCGCGTTTTAGGGCTTCAACGAGTGAAGACTGCCAAAGTGTTGTGTGACAACCAAAACAAAAGAAAAGAAAAGAAAGAAAAGACGAATAAAAAAGTAATTAAATAAATAAATAAAACATGAGTTGACAAATAAATGAACATAGTGATAATAGATGTATTCGTTTGTGTGTGTGTGTGTGTGTGTGTGTGTGTGTGTGTGTGTGTGTGTGTGTGTGTGTGTGTGTGTGTGTGTGTGTGTGTGTGTGTGTGTGTGTGTGTGTGTGTGTGTGCGCTCTCCCAGGTATGTGCAATAATACTAATACTTGTGATAACAACAACATCAACAATAATAATAACAACAACAGCAACGATTTTCATTCTAACAGAAAAAAACGGGGAAGACGAGCCAGATGTTAATGGCCCATGACGTCAGGGAAACCAACCATGATAGTGATTTTATTAAGAGACGATTAGATAACCATTCGCTGAGCAGCCAGTTACACAATTGCTACGCATCGCCATTTCTCGAACAAGCCTATTGAAGTGACAGCGCACATACACTTATACGGAAACGTTGTTACAGTTAACATAATCGCGAAACGTTTTTCTAAACAAACTTAGGTTATCAAACATTTTTGGCGACAAATTATTACAAAATATTAGTCAATTACAAAGATTAGCATCCCAAATGGACTTGCTAGTTTTCATGAAAAAATCATAAAACCATTTCGTTAATTTTTTTTTTTTTTTTTCAGAAAACTATGTTGGTTATCAATGTACTGGTTAGTAACTTTGGCTTGTGGTACGAAATTCACACGACACATTATCGTGTGTCACCTTTACCTGCGAAGTGATGACACACACAAAGAGGTGTTCAACACCTGTTCCAACACGACAACGACTCTTGGCCCGACTCCAGGTCGCCTCCTCGTAGTACTCTTGTCCTCGTCTTGACAACGCAATCGAGGCATACTTACTTGTGTTTCACCTCGCATTCTTTACGACTTACAAATCATTATCCTATTACCATCTGGGAGGAGGGGGGAGGAGGGGGAGGGGGAAGGGGAGAGGGAGGGGAGGGTGAGGGTAGGGGGGGGGGGTGTCATTATTACTACAGCAATTTTTTTTGTTTTTTGACTTACTTCCACAGAGGCCTAGAAACGTTATTTTTCTTTTCTTTTCTCTTTCATAAGTAGGAGGGCTTCCGGAAACTGAATTAAATCGTCAGGGGTCTAAGCCAAAATAAAAGATCTGAAGACATCTTTGGTTGATTTAATCTTCTTAAGACAGCGAAGATTCATCCCAGCTGAATATATACATCCGACATTAACTAGAATAAAATCCTAAAGGGCACAGAACACTCTTCGGTCGATTCTGATCTAAACTTGAGCTCGAACAGAGACGCAGGCGACACAGGCAACGCAGCATAGAGCAAAAGCAGACTTCCTGTTGCTGAATTGAAGTATAGTTCTTCTTTCTCACTGAAATACTGAGGTAGTACATCTAGGAGCATTTCAAGTGAGAGAGAAGTTCAAACTGTACTTCAGTTCAGCAACAGAAAGTCTGCCTGTGTCACCTGTGTCACCTGCGTCACCTGTGTCACCTGCGTCTTAATTCGACACTTGCCACTATTTTGATGACCGCCACGCGACTTTATTCATCTCCATGGCACCCCATCAGGAGTTATGCCCATCTCACAAAAAAAAAAAAAAAAAACCCTCTGACTCTTATCCTTCTGCTCTGGTTGAAGCCAGACGATGTTATTCACCTCCATGGCGCCCCCCACCTCGGGGAGCACCGGGGGGGGGTGTAGGGGGTGGGGTCAACAACGTTGGCACTTGCAGTCGTTTCCCTTAAATCAAACCCGCTTTTACTCCTCCGACATAAACACCACATGAGTGGCACCCAGCCTGGGCACTATCCGTGTTTATCAGATGAGATTCTTTGCATATTGCGTTTCTTCTCGCGTTTTTGGCGCCATCACCCCTTAAGACCGATTACAAACCGTAAACTTGAGCATTCTTGGGGCCCAACGACTTCTTCGACGATGACAACCGACGCGAGTTTGATGGTCCATAAGAACTCCCTCTGGTTCTTCAAGAACCAGAGGCCGAGGACTCGAAGACTGACGTCTTCTAAGTCATCTTTCGAAGATGATTTCTTCAAGAAGACATTCGTGAAGGAGGACGAGTACATTGCTGAAAAAAATAGTGATTTCTCGGCTAATTAGGCCATAAAGTTGAAACAAACTAAAAAGAATTCCTGACCTTGGGACAACTTATACGAAGTCGTAAACCAACCCACACTTTTAGAAGACTCCAAATCCTTGTATTTCTCTTCTTATCACGCCTTTAACGATTACTCTTTTGGGATTCATATTTCCATTTTGTGAACATATACTTACTCCGTAAGACATAATTCAAAGGCCACAAAGTACTTATATTACATCCATAAAAGAATAATTAAAATTTGTCAAATTTATTAGATGCATCAACTTAGGCCTCCGAAAACGGCGCACCAGTAAACTCAGTGGTGCTCGAGAGCAAGAGGTCGAGATTCCCTGCGTCTGGGTGGCTCCAATTCACAAAGCGTGAAAGACCTCAAGTATGCAAGCGAAGAGAATGAGGGGAGCGGCAGCGGTGGGCGGATGAACGATGACACCTCCAGATGAGACCCCTTGATACATCTGGCGTACATGCACAAACAGAAAGACAAACACACACATACACACACACACACACACACACACACACACACACACACACACACACACACAGATCGGCAAATTACCCAGAGATCGGCAAATAATGAGCTCTGAGCTCACTGCCGTAGGGTGGTGTCTGGCTGTCTCGATAGAGACTGCAGCAGATCCGAGATGAATACACACACACACACGCGGGCGCGCGCGCGCGCACACACAACCACACACAGAACACACTGGGGTGAGCTGGTGAACGAGATGGGCGATGTTCGTGTGACCAGCGTTGCGAAAGAATAAATCCAGCAAAAACTACGGGAGTGTTCAGTATGAGGCCATATTGAGTTACACACACTGAAAAAATGTAAATGGAGGTAAAAGCAAAGGAACTTATGCACTCAACAGGATGCCGAGAGTGTATGAGGCACAAAGATAGTGTAGAATGCAGACGTGGATGGAGTGATCTTGAAAGGAAGAACAAGAATAAGGTGTGTGGACGGGGTGAATGTGGCATTGAAACAAGAGGAGTGTCAGTCGAGCAAGGAGGAAAGAGTGGAAAAGATCAAAGTGAATGAACAGTGTAAATGGATGAGGAAGGGATATGAGTAGATGAAAGGCGTGTGTGTGTGTGTGTGTGTGTGTGTGTGTGTGTGTGTGTATGTGTGTGTGTATTCACTTGGTCTTTTTGGTCTTTGGATCACGTGTTGGACTCGTGATCGACAGCTATTTCCCTCCTGGAAGAGAGCTCAGAGCTCGTAGGTCCGATCTATGGGTAATGCTATGACCTTGCACACACACACACACCCAACTCCCCGCCCACGAGAGTCAGAGTAACGACCCGAAGCGCAGCGGTACCGAAATAATTTCGGCCCTGGGCAGGATTCGAACCATGAGCTGCGGGCTATTGTGGCAGCTCAGTGCTCTACCAACTACGCCACCGACTCGTGTAAAGTGTGTGTGTGTGTGTGTGTGTGTGTGTGTGTGTGTGTGTGTGTGTGTGTGTGTGTGTGTGTGTGTGTGTGTGTGTGTGTGACATATGATGAAGCGGTGAAGTTAAACCAGCTCCTGCTCTCGGACCTATAGTTCCTTTATACAGGGAGTCAACATGACGATAGGATACATGACCCAGGAAGCCATTTTGTGGCCAAATAATTTCCTCTCGCGTTTACTGTTTGGTTTTGCTATTGATTCTTTGAACCTATTGTGTTTGTTCAGTGAATATGCCGAGTTCTTGTGTATTCGAATGCACCAACAGTCCCTTCATACAGAGTTGTGGCAACTCTGGACACGCAGCCATTTTGTGGCCATTCTACGGAGTTGACGCAACTCTATAAAGGGACTGGTCGAGTTTTGCGGTGTAAATGCAGTCTTCCTGCATTGCCTTTGACACAAACAGTGCGCCGGGGACCAGGGATGACCTATCATTCACGAGTTGCTAAGATGAGAGGGAAATTGACTGGGTGTTTGGTTGGGGGGGTGGGGGGTCTAGGGGGGGTGTATGGCTCAGCCACCACCCTTATAAGGAGGTACCTTGTTGTAAATGTACTCATAGGTATGCATGCATGCATTTATGTATGTATGTATGTATATGTATGTATGTTTGTATGTATGTATGTATGTACGTATGTATGTATGCATAAATATATGTATTATATGTTTGTATTTATTATATGTAGGTATTATATGTATGTATTGATTACATGTATGTATTCATTATATGCATGTAATGTATGCACGTATGTATCATATGCATGTATTTAAGAATTATATGTATGTCTACATTACGTGCATATATTATCGTTGTTCTTGCTGTTGTTATTGCTGTTTTTATTATTTTTCATTTTAAGCAAATGGCATTTCGCGCAGCAAAAGCAGACATGTTTCTGGCCATGATGACAAGGCCACACGGGACAAAAAGTGCTTTATGAAGAGAAAGAATTTCATGGGACATGACGTAAATAAGATCATATTTTCCTGTCTCTCTATCTATCTTTCTCTGTCTCTTTCTCTCTGTCCGTCTCTCTCTCTCTCTCTCTCTCTCTCTCTCTCTCTCTCTCTCTCTCTCTCTCTCTCCTCCGATCATATCTTTACCTTTTTGTTCATTTACGTGATACATAAGCTTCTTTACATAATGACAGACTCCTCTGCACACTTACATAATCACCAATTCCTTTATATGTTTATTTTCTCATTTAAATATTCTTCCATCTATCTACTTCTTCATTTCTTTGCCTATTCCTACATTCTCCCCTTTCCGTTTTCTTTTTCCTTTTTAACTACTTTTTCTACTTTTTTTTCTTTAACTCAGGAATACGCCGCTTGCCATAGAGAGCACCTAGATGCTTTTGCTTTACGTTTCCCGAGCGGAAAATTTGTGCTCTGCCCAGAATTCGCTGCCACGGCAAGCGTACACTCCCGTAAACACTGACCCCTTGTGCATTCAACGACGGCCGCTGGCTAGTTTGCAAAGTTACACAATGAAAAGGAGGAGGACGAGAGTAGGAGGAGGAGGAGGAGGGCGAGGAGGAGGACGAGGAGGAGGAGGAGGACGAGGAGGAGGACGAGGAGGAGGAGGAGGAGGAGGACGAGGAGGAGGACGAGGAGGAGGAGGAGGACGAGGAGGAGGAGGAGGACGAGGAGGAGGAGGAGGCGGGGAAGAAAGTGGAAGAGAGGACGGAGGAAGAGGAGGAAATGGAGGAGGAGGAAGAGGAGGAGGAAGAGGCGGAGAAGGAAGAGGAGGAGGAGAATGAGAAGGAGGAGGAAGAAGAGGAGGCGGGAAAGAAAGTGGAAGGGAGGGTGGAGGAAGAGGAGGAAGTGGAGGAGGAGGGGAAGAAAATAGTAAAGGTGGACGAAGTGGAGGAGGAGGAAGAGGAGAAGGAAGAAGAGGACGAGCAGGAGGGGAAGGTGGAGGAGGAAGAGGAGGTGGAGGAGGAAGAGGAGGAGGAGGAGGAAGAGAGGAGGAGGAGGAAGAAAGGAGAAGAGAAGGAGGTGGAGAAGGAGGAGGAGGAAAAGGAGCAGGACTTGATGGAGCAAGAGCAAGTGCAGAAGAGAGAGGTGGGAGAAGAGGAAATAGTGAAGGCAGAGGAGGAGGAAGTGGGAAATATAGAGGAAGAGGATGATAAGATGGAGGAAGAGGACGATAAGATGGACGAAATGGAGGAGGAAAAATAGGAAGAATAGGAGAAACTAGGGGTAGACGAGGAGGAACTGTAGGGAGAGGAGGAGGAGGAGGAGGAGGAGGAGATAATACAGTAGACAGAGGTGAAGGAGGTGTGGAGAGAAGCTGGAGATAGGGGAGAAGCTGGAGGTAGAGGAAAAGCTGGAGGTAGAGGAGGAGAAGCTGGAGATAGAGGAGGAGGACCTGGAGGTAGAGAAGGAGAAGCTGGAGGTAGAGGAAGAGAAGTTGGAGGTAGACGAGGAGGAGCTGGATGTAGACGAGGAGGAGCTGGAGGAAGAGGAAGAGAAGCTGGAAGTAAACGAGGAGGAGCTGAAGGTAGAATAGGAGGTGGAGGTAGGGAAAAAGAAGCAGGAGGTAGAGGAAGAGAAGCTGGAGGTAGACGAGGAGTAACTGGAGGTAGAGGAGTAGGAGCTGGAGGAAGAGGAAGAGAAGCTGGAAGTAAACGAGGAGGAGGTGGATGTGGTGTACAAAGAAGAGTGGAATAAAAAGAGCTTGGTTAAGTAAGTGGAAAAAAAGATGCTGGAAAGAAAGATGGCTTGAAAAGGGAGAGAACGGGGCGGGAAGAAGAAAGGGGGAGGACGAAAAAAATGGAATATAAAAGCAGAGGGAAAAGAAAGGGACCACGGGAAGTCCAACGAAAAGGATGAAAGAAGATGAAGAGAAACAAAGAGATGGGGATTAATGGAGTCAAGAGGGGCGAGAGAGAGAGAGAGAGAGAGAGAGAGAGAGAGAGAGAGAGAGAGAGAGAGAGAGAGAGAGAGAGAGAGAGAGAGAGAGAGAGAGAGAGAGAGAGAGAGAGAGAGAGAGAGAGAGAGAGAGAGAGAGAGAGAGAGAGAGAGGGAGAGAGGGGGAGAGGGAGGTAAAACAACGAAAGGGTGGATTCACAGAATAGAGAGGAAATATATATACTAATGACCATGGGAAAAGTAAAAGGAATGGTCTCAAGGATAAGATATGCTCTTTTCCTTCAGATGAAGAAGGTAGTGGAGGAGGAGGTAGAGGAGGAGAAGGAGGAGGAGGAAGAGGAGGAGGAAGAGGAGGGGGAAGAGGAGGTGGAGGGGAAGCGTAAGAGGTGCTGGAGGAGAGGAGGTGGAGGGAGAGGGGGAGGTGGAGGGAGAGGGGGAGGTGGAGGGAGAGGGGGAGGTGGACTAAGTGAATATGAAAGAGGAGTAGGAGGAAAAGGAGGGGGAGGAAGATGTGGTGGAGGGGAGGAAGATGTGGTGGAGGGGAGGAAGTGGTGGAGGAGGAGGAGGGGGAAGTGGAGTAGTTGGAGGAGGTTGCAGAGGTGGAAGAGGAGGAAGGAGGAGGAGGATATTTGTATTAGTTACAGAATAAACCTTCTTGAACTTTTGAAAAACTCAAAACTCAATCAAAACTAAAATTCCTAAACTAAGTAGACATCAGTTTTCGAGGAAAAAACGAAGGTAACCCTTTCACTGCGTTTGAGGGCTTTGGTCGTTTGTTCTAACTGCCGCCACGCGATTTTATTCGGGTAAAAGAAACCTTTCATGTCAAAGGTGCCTTTCAAATAAATTGTGTATAGGTTAGTATATATATATATATATATATATATATATATATATATTATATATGTGTGTGTGTGTGTGTGTGTGTGTGTATCATATATAATAATAATAATAATAATAATAATAATAATAAATAAAATTATATCTTGGGAAGGTGACAGCTTAGAGAGAGTGAGGCGAGAAAGAATAAAAAGTAGTCATCCCAGAGGACTATCATTGCTTGACTATTCTAGCTAATAACAATCCACTAATCCATTGAGAGAGAGAGAGAGAGAGAGAGAGAGAGAGAGAGAGAGAGAGAGAGAGAGAGAGAGAGAGAGATTTTGTTTTATTAATTTATTTATCTATAATTGGGAGTGGAATGTCACTCCCACGCGCTTTGTTTGAGCCTGTGTGGTGGCTGTTTATGGAAGACACACCTTGCAAGAGATAAAATGGGATGGTTTAGCTTGTCAGAGGGGCAAAGAGGGGGGCAGTGGAATAGAGATACTACAACTATTAGAGCGGCGGCGGCCACTCTAATAGCTGATGGAGCTCACAGGGCCTTTGAAGGCGGCAGAGGCGGCTCACAAGATCTTCAGGGGGCGCCAGTGGTCCCGTCTGAGGAAAGGTGTGGCGGGGCAGTCGCCTAGGTAGTGCAGGAGGTCGGCATTTTCGCCACAAAAGTGGTTGCACCGGCGGTCTTCCGTAGTGTACCTGGGATTCAGTTGCCAGAAGCAACGGTCCTCGAGACGCAGCCTGAAGAGCGGCTTTTCTACTCGTCTGGGAGTGGAGCGGGGGAGTACTAGTTCATATGCTGTCATACTCTTGTACCACCTCTTACGTTAGTAAACCTCTGCCTCCAGATGCCACTGTGTGCATGCTAATGCCTTGGTTCGGAGTTTGAGTTGGCTCCTCCTGGGGGAGGACTTGGATGTCGACCCTGGGGTGCTGGCGAGCAGCCACGGCTGCCGCGTCAGCGAGGTCGTTGCCATGGATACCAACGTGGCTCTGCACCCAGTTGATAGTGACGCTCCGTCCTTTGCGGTGTAATTTGTGCAGGAGCGCAAGGATATTGGTGAGTAGGTGGACATTGTCTCCGGGCTCTGCGTGTTGCAAGCAGCTCATCAGGCTCAGAGAGTCGGTGTGGATAACCACGGAATTGGAGTGGGATACGAGGGCGTGTTCTAGGGCCCCCTGCATCGCTACGGCCTCGGCTTGGAGAGAGGACGCGGAGTCGCTGACTCTCCTGCCGAAGATACATCCATCAGTTACGAAGGCGGCTCCGGCCGTGTGCGGGCTGGTGGTTTCCACCGAGCCGTCTGTGTAATACACCGCGTATCCAGGGCGCGTCAGCGTTTGGATACCGTTTTCTGCCGACTAATGTGCACTGTCTGGGTGGCGAGAGGAGAGAAAGAGCGGAGAGGAGAGAGAGGAGAGACAGCGAGAGAGAATGAGACTTGAACTACTTTATTCTGTCAAATATCAAGGAACTTTATTCACCCACAAGGAACCTCAACTCCTGAAAGGGATGACGTGGGAGGGGAGGTGGGGATAAAGGCTGGAGAGGGAAAAGGGAGGGGAGGGCGAGGGGGGAAGGAGGCTGAGGAGAGAAGGGGAGGGGTGATAAGGAGGCTGGGAAGGGAAGGGGAGGGGAGGAGAGGGGAGAAGGAAGCAGGGGAAGGAAGGGGAGGGGGAAGGAGGCTTGGGAAGGGAGAGGGGAGGGGGAAGGAAGCTGGGGAGGGGAGGGGGAAAGAAGCTGGGGAGGGGAGGGGAGGGGTAAGGAAGGGGGAAGGAGGCTGGGGAGGGGAGAGGGACGGGGAAGGAGGCTGGGGAGGGAAGGGGAGGAGGAGAGGGGAACCAAGACCCAAACGTACTGAGGACCTAGACGACCAGGAACGGTATAGCATAAAAAGACGAAGTGGCAACCGAAGCCAGAAGGATCAGAAGGATCCTGGATTCCGTTCAGGTGGAGGGAGGGAGGGGGAGAGGGGGGATGGGGAAGGAGGGGAGGGGATGGGGGGTCATGTGAATGGGGTAACCCCTTCCATACCGGGTGCCATGATCCCTTTAATTCTGGTTATTGTCTATTTGTTTCATCTCCGTGGAACCCCTTTAATGACGAATGACGTACAGTCGACGCCAATGAACACGTTTCGTGTTTAATATTACTTTTCTTTTTATTACGTCCGTTGTCATATTGTATCGTTCATTCCCGTGGTATCACACCGGTAGTGAAGGGATGAAGGGAGACGTGACTGGAATGAAAAGGATTGAGAAAAGAAGAGAAGAGATGAGACAGACAAACAAGCAGATAAATCAAGTGGTAGGCAAACAAAGATGCACGCACGCTCACACGCACGCACACACACACACACAAACATGCATACACACGCACGTACACACACATATATGTATGTATGGAGAGAGAGACAGACAGACAGAGAGCGAGCGAGCGAGCGAGAGAGAGAGAGAGACAGACATACAGAAAGTGAGAGAAATAGAGAGAGAGACAGACAGAAAGACAGAGAGACAGACAAGAGAAAGAAGAGAGGAGAGAGACAGAAACAACACCAAATAACCAAAAATCAGCTATCAATCCATGAATCCAAAGATAAAGAGACAGACAAGCAGATGGACTGAGAGAACAAGTACGTAGGTACACATTCTTCTTCGTCTGCGCTGACATCCTCCTCTTCTTGGCCCCGTTAATGAGCCATGAAAGAAAGTGTCAGGAAGATACAATATATGAG
This sequence comes from Oratosquilla oratoria, assembly GCF_046742065.1. Taxonomy (NCBI): domain Eukaryota; kingdom Metazoa; phylum Arthropoda; class Malacostraca; order Stomatopoda; family Squillidae; genus Oratosquilla; species Oratosquilla oratoria. Next base: position 36,069,802 of record NC_134817.1, on the reverse strand, counting down.
GACCGTAAACGAGCAGAGGCATTTGACAGCGCTGACAAAGGAGAAACGGTCATGCACGGCCCAGATGCCACCTTCAACACATAACCTTAAACGATAAGATTGGGTCGCTTGGTTCCTAACCAGGGCCCATGGGTATCGTAGTGGTATGTGATATGTGGTGTACACACACACACACACACACACACAATGTATATATATATATA
>NC_134817.1:36062099-36064599 GCF_046742065.1 Oratosquilla oratoria | reverse complement strand
GTTTTGCTCGGTGTGATTATAGCTCAACGATGATTGTTCACGGCTCAACGATGATCTTCAAACGACTGTCTAGAGCCCTAATTCTTTGTTTTTAACGACTCTAGCGGAAGTCGCTCGAAGCAAAACAGCCCCATTCAAAAACAAAGAATCAGTGCTGTAGACAATCGTTTGACGATCATATCTGAGCAATGAACGATCATCGCTGAGCGATAATCGCACAGAGCAAGACGTACCTTTACACGCGACCTGTGCCATGTGTGTCTGGACTGCCAAAGCAAGGTTCTACCACGTCGTGTGTAGTGAGATCAAAATCAACACGCCACAGTAACAACTCTATGTGCCTCAGACCTGAAGGAGAGGACGGACAGAAAGGGAAGTGGAGGAGAAGACAAGGATAACGTCCTGTTCACACTAGCGGTTTCAACCGCGCGGAAACCGCGGCGGTATCGCATAGTCAAGGAAAAACTGTGCGGTTGTGTGTGGACGCTTCCACTGATTTACATCGTAATTAAACCGCCGCGGTTTCAACCGCTAGTTTGAACAGGGCAGAGATACAAATTTAATACAAGAGCGTGGATGTGTGAAGACAAGGTTTGGGGAAAGTGTGTGTGTTGGGGGGAAGGGGCGTAACTACGGGAGAGGAGACTTCCCCCCCCCCAGTCAGAACTTTACCTCCCCCGCATTGTCCCAACCCCCACCCTCTCCCCATTTGAAACTCATAACCAGTCACTTTAAGTTTAAACTTAGTCAACATACTTGTAGAGTGCTTTCGCCCTCCCTATGAGGGTGAGGGGAGGGTGAGAGGAGGGAGAGGGGGAGGGAAGGGAGAGGGGGAGGGGAGAGGGGGAGGAGGGGAGGGGCAGAGAGTCGATGGATCCTACCAGTTGGGTCGTTTGGCTTCTGGTTTTACTGAGAAGTCTGCGGATGACACAAAAGTGTCCCTTGGACTTATTGTGGTCCTCACTAGCGGTGGGGTTTGAATCATCGCTTACTTTCACCTCCGCCAAGCACCCTCAAGGATGACCTTAAGGTCCCCAGCGTGGGAAGAGGCGAGGACGACGTTCAGAAGCTTGTCTCTCGAGCTTGCTGGACCTGAGTTCGAGTCGAGGTTCCTTCGATTTTTGATGATTTGGGCTGGGGATATATTCATTCATTTATCTATTCATTCATTCATTTATTTGTTTATTTTTATTTGTCTATTTATTTATTAATGTTTTTCGTCAATCAATTTGAAAACAACGCCCTTCCATACTGGGTGGGCATTTTCCTTTTAATCTGGGCTGCCGCCAGGGGATTTTATTAATTTTAGTGGCATCTTTGTATACAGTATGCAAATTTTCGTTTCATCCACTACTGTTAGGCTACGTTAGGTTAGGTTAGGTTAGGTTAGGTTAGGTTAGGTTAAGTTAGGCTAGGTTTGGTTAGGTTAGGATAGACTAGGTTTGGTTAGGTTAGGATAGACTAGGTTTGGTTAGGTTAGGATAGGCTAGGTTTGGTTAGGTTAGGATAGATTAGGTTTGGTTAGGTTAGATTAGGAAGTCATTTCCTTTCCTAACCTGACCTAACCTAACAAGAGTGGATGAGATGAAACTTCACAAATTCCAGTTTCCATTCTGTAAGGAAAGCGTCCTAGGCCATCTTGATTCATTCTGAGCTACAGATTCCTTTAACAAACTTCTTTCTCTTTTTTACTTTCTTACATTCACTTTCAATAAAAACTGCTTCAGAGAAGAGCATACCGACATGAGACCTTTTGGTCCATAACTAGGTCGGATACGAAAAAAGATAAATGAATGAATAAATAAATGAATAAATATCTATTAATTGATCATTATCTATTCACCTATTTATCTTCATCTACTTAACTATTAATTCGTTCATTTATCTTATTTCATCTTATTTATTTACTGTGTTTATTTATTTATCATTTTCCCTCTCTCTGGCGATCCCTTTCTCTTACCACAGCGACGTTCAGTGAGGCCCATTTAGCGCTGAAGTGAACATTGTCATATCATCTGAAGTTTCAGTCCATGTGTACATAAATGAGCATTGGACACTCTCCGTCCCTTTTACTATTGAGATAACACAAGAGCCTCAAACCTCGTTAGTTACAATATCGTCTCCCTTAGTTAAACACAAAGAAATATTCCGTAACACATCCCGCGGAACAACTGCGAGCCATAAAATCCAAACGAAGAGAAATTTATTCTCGATCGCAAGGGTTGGATATCATATATTCTACTTTTATCTTAATAAGCGATCGCAAAGAGGAATAAACATGGTGAAATTATCTTTTAATGACCCGTTAGATATTTGCTTTTGAATTGCATTCTGCTCTGGTGTCCGTTTACGGTTTAACGCGGGCGATTATTCGGGACTCGGCTGTGTATATTACATTATGCAGAGTACAGCAGAGAGTGTACTTGTGCGTACACTTGTTCGAGAGTGTTCTAACATCAGATACATGTATAAGTGCGCACACACGCGCGCGCGCGTACAC
>NC_134817.1:36054599-36057099 GCF_046742065.1 Oratosquilla oratoria | reverse complement strand
AGTAGGATGAGGAAGCGTATGCAGAGGAGGAGCAGGAAAGGAGAAAGGGGAGCATTAGGAGGAAGAGGAAGAGCAGGAGGAGGAGGAGGAAGAGGAGGGGCAGGAGGAGGAGGAGGAGGAGGAGGAGGAAGAGGAGTAGAAGGAGAAAGAGGAAAAGCAGGAGGAGGAGGAGGAGGAGTAAGAGGAGTAAAGGAGCATTAGGAGGAAGAAGAGGAGGAAGAGGATGAAGAGGAGGAGGAGAAGGAGCAGGAGGAAGTACAGGAGGAGGAAGATGAGGAACGAGAGTAGATGAACGAACGAGCCATAAGAACTACCAAAGATGCTGAAAAGATCAAAAGAAGAATAAATGAATAAGTAAATAAACAAAATAATAAACAAAGAAAGGAAATAACCGAAAGCTTTGTGAAGGTAGGCGTGCCAAAGAATAATGTTTACACAAAGACTTGTGGTGAAGAAATATAATAATAAAGAAAATAGACTCAATATACTCCCATTTAATACACTTCAAATAAAGCTATTTTTGTTTATAAATTTTGAAAAAAATCTAATAATGCAAGAAGATCGAAAGGTATATTTACATAATTGCTTTCCAAGTCCTGAAGTCTGCAAAATTGCCGCGCAAATTCTTAAGTCCGCAAAACTGCGGTCATTCAAAAATAGGACTCATAGTAAACAAGAAATCAGCAAAAAATACATTACTTTGCGGAACAACACAGTTTTATACACAACAACCCCTCCCTGCCCCGACCTCAAACCCTTACAATTAACGCAATCTTGTAAACAAAAAACATATTACCGCAAACAACAACAACAACAAAAGACGCGTTGGCATAATTTTGATTCATCACGCGTCAGGTCCAGGAGTCCGCAATTGTACATGCATTTCCAACTTTCCTGGTCCGCAACCTCCCATGTAATCATCATTTCCATTATCACCTTATGATTGATATCGTAATTTCCAATGGACAGGACCGCGGAGAGAACGTCAGAACCTCTGCCTCCCATATGATTGATCGCCTCTCTCTCTCTCTCTCTCTTTCTCTCTCTCTCTCGCTCTCTCCTTGTCACTTCCCTCCAGATGACTAATGTCTTTGTACATGAGGTCGTCGGACTTGTTACGGTATTTATGATCCTGGAGGTGGTGGGCCATATCTTCTTGTGGTTCTTCACTCTTCCCCTAAGTGGAGGGTAGCCCACAAACCGAATAAACAAGACCACCTGTCCGGACTTAGGAATCTAGAAATGACCTGAAGTACCTTAAGTAAGTCCCTAAAGACCTTTAAATGTCTTTTTTGTCCTTGTTTTCTAGATATACATCTGATGTGATAAATATATAGAAAACAAAGGTAAATTGCGTTTGCTACGGAGAGACCAAATATAAAAATAAATAGATAAACAAATAATCAAATAAACAAAGGGGTCATTTGTGACCCTCAACTACAACATGGTAGCTATATTTTACAGAGCTATGTCGCGTTGCAAAGGAAATATATCATGAATACCCATGAATATTCATGGGCATATCATGGACGTACACACACACACGCACACACACACACACACACACACACACACACACACACTTACACGTCGTCCCAATAATATTTAAACCAGTTCAATAATTTCATAACAGAAAAAAATTAGATCAAGATAAGATATATTCTCTGTCGGGTGAAAGGTAAAACACTTCGAGAAGAAAAATTTCATCTGATGACGGTCGAACAAATGACTACAGTTGTACTGACCAACAAGGGATTAATCAAAAAAGGTTTCCACCGGCTCCCTTCAACTCAGGAGGAATGTGTTCGCCGTCAGACCGCGCCACATCACAGAACTCGCTCCCATTTAGCCTAATTTTGTTTTGCCAAATTCCAGTTTCGCCAAATTTCGTTATGTCAAATGCCCACTTCACCATTTTTACTATTATTATTATTATCATTATTATTATTATTGATTGATTAATTATTATTATTATTACTATTACTATTATTATTATTATCATTATTATTATATTTCGCCAAACCTCCTAACTTAGGTGAGTTTGGCGAAAGGAGAAGGCACAATATACCAAAAGAAGGCAGTTTGGCAAAATGCAATTTAGTGAAACGGTAAGCATGGATATCCCCCTCCCACACTCCTCCAAAGATCCCCGGAGAGAGAGAGAGAGAGAGAGAGAGAGAGAGAGAGAGAGAGAGAGAGAGAGAAAGGGAGAGAGAAAGGGAGGGAGAGAGAGAGAATGGGAGGGAGAGAGGGGAAGAAAGAGAGGGGGCGAGAGAGAGCCAGGTCGTCCCCATTCCTACTCCCTGGAGGATGTTACCAGCAGCAGCAGGAGCCTTGGGCCAAGGGGGAACTCCTGTCTAAAGATTAGATTGCTCTTGTTCCCGGAGCGGCTGTGTACCTGTACCTGTCCGGGACCTGCGTGAGAGTGCATGTAGCACCCGGCATCCCGGAACACGTGTGCCTTGTGGCTTGAGCCTCGGCGTGTGGCAGACACAACAGC
>NC_134817.1:36042099-36047099 GCF_046742065.1 Oratosquilla oratoria | reverse complement strand
CGAAAAAGAAGAAGAGGAGGCGAAGTAAAAAGTCGAGAAAATGAAGCAGAAAATGGCGAGGAATCGAAAGACGAAAAGAAGTGAATGATGGGAGGGGACGGACAATAATGGGGAGAAAGGTGGAGGGGGGCAATTATGCGTGGGGAGGGAGGGAGTGGAGGAAAGGGTCGGAAGGGAGGAAGACAAAAGAGAGATGATGGGAAAGAGGTTGGACAATTTGATTAAGCCAGCAAAGGCGAATGAAATCGTCTGACACTGGGCTGAAGAAAGTCATTCAAAAGGATCGATTTGCTCTCCAGGATTGAGTTTATCTATACATACATTAATACATACACACACATACATAAAAATATATACACATATAGGTATAGAAATGCACAGACATACAACTATGCAATGATATATATGTATGACATATATATATATATATATATATATATATACATATATGTACATATATATATATATATACTATATATATATATAGAAATAAATACATATATACATACATTCATTATAAATATATGCACGTATACACTTGCATATAACACCCCTTAACGGACGAACATCGTGATTGTTTTCCCTAAGCTGAATGAAGTAGTTTGACACTGACCAGAAAAAAAAAATAAAAGAGAGAGAGAAAGAAAGAGAGAGAGAGAGTGGTAAAAGCAATAAAATTTGAAAGTGAAAAAGCATCGGCGGTTCCTTCCCCGAAAGAAAACCGAAATGGCGACTCCGAAATAAATTTCTTGGTGCCAAAGAATCTATCAAACCCTTCGTCTCCACGGAGTGACTTCCCAGGTGCCACGGGGAAGAGGAAGGTCCCACGGGGGGATTAAAATCATCTGGTGGTTCATTGCGATTAAGCTCCTACTACAGCCAATGGCGGGTGACGCGCATCCTACTAACTGGCATCCTATTTGGGTAAGCGCGTTGGTGGGTTTGCTTAAAATGATCAGTATCGTACTTTGCAGCTAGAAGCAAAACAGACCCATTCAGAAACAAAGAATTGGTGCACTAGACAACCGTTAGACGATCATCGTTGAGTTATGAACGATCATCGTTGAGCGATAATCACACCTTGCTAAACGTACCTTTAAAGGGAAAAGTTCCAATAGGTAAAGAAGGGTTTTAAGCGTGGATTATTTCATCTGGGTTTTCTTTGATTCGTGTTTTTTGTCATGTTCTTAAGCTCTGTGTCTTGAGAGAAATGTATGCTACATAGTCAGAGCCATGTTCAAATGCATGTACTTTGGTAGCGAGGTAGAAAGTAGACTATGATTTCTCTTGTGTATGTGTGTGTGTGTGTGTGTGTGTGTGTGTGTGTGTGTGTGTGTGTGTGTGTGTGTGTGTGTGTGTGTGAGAGAGAGAGTGAGTGTGTGTGTATTTTCTCACCCTCTTACCATTTCTCTCCTTCTTCTGTATCACTGTTTTCCTCTTTTCTCTCTTTCTCCCTCCCTCTCTCCTTCCTTCTCTCTCTCTCTCTCTCTCTCTCTCTCTGCATGTCTGTGACTACGTGCAAATATACCTGCACTCCTCTGCACGAAAAGGAAAATCTAAATGTCTTCGTCAACTCCAATCTCTTATTACCGTCTCCAGCAAACTAAATTTTCTTTCTTCTTGTCGCGGGCCCCAAAAAACTAAATATACAAGACTCCACGTGCAGCTGGGCGGGGCTTATGAGTGAGTTCACGTCTCCTTTCAACGGATCAACAGACGAGGGTCGACATGACGTCATGTCGACATTGAAAGACATTCCTCGGAATTTGTGGACAAAACCCAAGACAATTGCGACTCTGGGGTAGAGAGCAAGTCCGACACCATTGAACCAAAGTGTGACATTCTCTCTTTTCTCGACATAATAAAAAGCTCTCGTTGTTTGCTCACTGGGCGCTCGTAAATACGCCACTGAGACTTCTTCCTCGAATTCCATCAGATATCGCACCTTCTCTCCAACTAAACTGTCTGGGAGGACGGCTGACGTAGTCAATACTCGTACTGTCTTCCGAAAGTGTAAAGTGGTTTAGCCACCAGAATAAGAGGGTAGGCAGAAAAGACATGTATAAACATATCTACAGTATATATGAAAATGACCTTTCCCCTTATTTACTTGTTTATTTTTTCCAGCTTCCCTTTTCCTCTTTCAAATTAATTTGTCACTTTGGAAATGACTTCCTCCTTCATCTATCTTTCCTCCCTCCTTCTCCTTCTCTAGCCTTCTTCAATATCCACTAATTTCTTTTCTTTTCGAAAATAGACGTTCTAAGCGTCCACGACGTCTTCATTCCTCGAGTGGACAAATACAAAAATTTATAGATAAATCAATTGATATATAAACAAATAAACACATCAACAAATAAACAAATAGAAATGTATAAAAAGTTAATGAAAATCTTAGAAGCTAAAACGATAGATGCATACATAAACAAAACAAATGGGTAATTATATATATATATATATATATATATATTATATATATATATACATATATATATATATATACATATATATATATATACATATATTTATATATATATATATATATATATATATATATATATATATATATATATATATATATGGCATTACACGACGCCATTTGACTCTTGGAAGTTGAGACAAATGGCACCTTTTCCCAAAAACGTCATTTTCTCGCAAAAGAAAAATGAGAACATTAGGCCACCCCACGTCGGGCTATTGTCTTCCAATTATCGGGGTCGCCAGAGACCCTTAGGTACCCCGATACAACGTCCCTGATCGTCTTACCTGTGGACTGGGTGGCGTAATCGGTAGCATGCATGCTAGTCTCGCAATCTCTAAGTTATGGGTATCCCGCACCTCTCTCCGATTCCCAGCAGCGACCTACCCCATCAGGGTAAAGGTGACGGCTTCGGGAGTAGCTACTCAGCGCCTTCTGGCGTAGGCTACCCACATTCTTGCCTGAACACTTGGCTTACCTGAGGGAAAAGAAAAGATAAAAAATCATCAGGAACTGGTTTTTGTTAAAGTGAAGGAGACACAGCTGTATAAGGACACATGTGAAAACGAACTTACTGTATACACAAAAGAATTTGAAGCACATGTGCACACACACACCACACACACACACACACCACACACACACACACACACACACTCCAAAGTCCCATCCATCTCGCAATGCATTTACATATATTCATAAGTATATATTTATATGTTTGTGTATGTGCACACACACACACACAGACACACAGACACACATTAAACATGTCAAGTATCTAAGAGAGAACCAACACAACATATATCCAAACATCGATATTGATGGCCACAAGGGCTGCAAATATAGATATCTCGCAAATACTTTTGGTTCAACAAAGTATTTTCTATTTACAAAGAGAAGCAAAAAATCTTTCTTATTACAGGCAGGTTCTACACGGCAAAGAGGCACAAGTATACGTACACACATACACACACACACACGTACACATGTACACACACATACACACGTACACATACATATACACACATGTACACACACATACACACACACATACACATGTACACACACAATGATCGTGCATACTCGTACATACCCAATACCTGACTCCAACATAAAAATCATTAATTAAACGATAAATATCAGGACAATAGAATCCATGGTTAAGATTTCATCAGCGAGTTTCAATATTTTTCAATCAGAGGTCGAAGCATAAGAGTTCTTAGCGTTTGTTCCTTGCGACTAAAGCCTTCCAACTCAAATATGGACGTTGCTTATTCCCCAAACACATGTGTAATTTGAATAAGGAAGAAAGAAAAAAAAGTGTTGGTTTAACGGACTCTGCTCGCGGCGCTTTGATCCCGTAACGGTTTCAGGACGACGGTCTCATCGAGGTTTCAGCCAAGACTAATACTGGTTTGGGTTTTGGTCTCTCTCTAATAAAAGAAAAAGAAAAAGAAAAGAAGAAGAAGATAAAAATCCTCATTATATATAAAAAAAAGTGTTGTTTATGAACTCGTGTACAAAAGTACAAAAGATTTTTTTTTTGCGCTGCGGCGCGTCTCTAATGCGATTATATATTGGTAGATTCGAGAGGAGCATTAAGTCCTCTCTGCTTTCGTGTCAACAATTTCTCATTGCCCGAGATATGTGGCAACCCCTCTGTCTTCAATCTATAAGAAAAAAAGTGATCAAAACAAACAATACTTTACTCTTCTGAGTCGGAGGAGGAGGAAGAGGAGGCGGAAGAAAAAGCGAAGGAGGAGGAGGAGGAGGCAGCGGAGGAAGAGGAGGAGGAGGAGGAGGAGGAGGAGGAGGAGTAGGAGGAGAAGGAGAGGAAGGAGAAGAAAAAGAATGGGATCGTTTTAATAATATTCTCCGACTGCCGCCTTGGTACGAAAGGTTTCCCCTTTTCCCTTTAGGTGAATAAAATTGTCCGGCTTTAGCCATAACAAAATCACTAATCGTGGCATCGTCCCAAAGAAGATTAAACATCTCGTTGATCCTGGTTGATGACTGGTAAGTGCAAACTCAATGGGGGCAAGATTATCGGAAACACACAACTCATCTCGCTATCGAGACAAACCTCTACACAATGTGACATCATTGCATTTTTCTTCTGCAAGCATATTAAGCATTCTTCTAGCTGGGGAAAGTGAGTAGGGAAGACACGTAGTCAGACTGTCTTCCCCACTCTCCTGTATGTATGTATGTATGTATGTATGTATGCATGTATTTATGTATGCCTGTCTCTATATATATATATATGTATGCATGTATTTATGTATACCTGTCTGTATGTATATATATATAGGTATGCATATATGTATTTATGTATGCCTGTCTGCATGTATATATATACATATGTGTATGTATGTATGTATTTATATGAAAGCTATACTGACTCAGTTAACCTCCATTTGTCTCACAGTCCCAAAGAAATATCTATATAGCCTTTTACTGCCCGTTCGTGCCCGTGTATATTTCCTTAATTATAGTATACAGTGTGTGTGTGTGTGTGTGT